>NW_026652284.1:45142356-45368239 GCF_009828535.3 Hylobates moloch | reverse complement strand
TCACACTCACTCCCACACCCACACTCACTCCCACACTCCCACACTCACACTCACTCCCACACTCACACTACCACACTCTCACTTCCACACACTCCCACACTCACACTCCCACATTCACACACTCCTACACTCCCACACACTTCCACACTCACACACCCCCACACTCACACTCACACTCATACTGGGACCGTGTAGACACGCCAATGAACCTTTGGGATATGGTAGGAAACTAGAGAACCCAAAAACTCCCCGCAGATGTGGGGAGACTGTGCAACCTTCACACAGACAGTGGCCCCTGCAGGAATAGATTATTTTTCTCATCAACAATATAACAAAATGGCATTACTCGAGGACCTGCTGTATATGGTTTGATGAGTCAAATCTTTACAGTGCAAGTTTGTTCAGTTGGTGCTTAACGTCTTTACGATCTGAAAATTCTAAAGAACAAATTTTTAGGGATGCAATCAAATGTGATTAATTTACCATCTATTGGACACTTTCTATGGAAATGGAGTGAAAAAAATAATATACAAGTTCTTGTCATCCAAGTTTTAAACTAATATGCATATGTATTACTTTTATTGTAAGTTTAAAGAAGCGTAAAATAATTATCCTGAATAAAGCTAGTAGAGAAAGTATCTTCTTACAGAAATTTAGGTGGAAAACTTTTTATTTAACCATGTGGTTTTTTTTAAAAAAACACAACTGTCATGAAAGGACAGCAGTTCATTTTATATTCTAATTCTATTTTGTATTCTTAAAATAAGAATATTAAATTCAAGGAAAAGTTTCTTCTTCTGAGCCGTTTTTGGATGGTCCTGAACTCCTGCTGTCTCTGCCCTCTGGCATTGCCTGAGTTTCCGTGGTAAGGCGGGTTAATCTTTGCGGCTACTGCAAAGAGCGCAGGGAACTCATCTGTCTTTCATTGTCAAGTAGGTCGTTCCTTAGTCCTCTCTGGGATTTGGGTTGGGTAAGAATGATTTATGCGAGTAGGTAATTTTATTCACATCTCTTTATTGTTTTAGAAAGCTGAAGTTGAGTAATGATGTAACCTTTAACATCAGCAGGCTTATTTAACCCTACATTTGGTTTATTTAAGTTAATACCATCCGGTAGTTGCCTATTTTGATTTTCCCGAATCTTTGAACTTTGCCCCCTCTTTATTCTTGATAAACCCAGGGTCTGCCCTTACCATCCTGCTTGGTCTCTTTTGGGACTTGCCAATTACACGTCTGCTTTGGTTTAGAAAAATCGTTTCTGTGCATTTAAAAAAACCTCCACCCAGCGATTCCTGATATAATCACAGAGTAGACTGCTTGAAATGGCCAGTTGCAGGATAAAGGAAAGATAAATCAGAGGGAGTTGTGTCTCCCTGTCATGAAATCTAGTTTTTGACCCTAAGGGTTAGGAAGCCTGACAATTATCTCCTGCTTTGGGCTTGGTCCTGAGCTCCCCGTGGCGGACGTCGGTGCCCAGGCTGTTCCGTTTGGGTGGCCAGCTTGCTTTGGCCCAGGGGGTTCCCATGGCAACAGTGAGCTTCCAGGTATTCATGTGGGTGGTGTGAAGAATGGGAAATGTTGCCAAAATTCCCTGAGTGTTCCATAATCACCTTGAGATCTGATTCACTTGGGGCTGTCACGTGGGGAGAGGAGAGCTGTGGATTTGAGGCAACCATCCATCTGTTATCAGGACTTAAGTTGTGATTTCTCTCTGTAAGCCATAGCTCGAATCTGGAAACCAATATAATCTCAAAACACATTTCAACTTTAAATTGTAGGGGGAGAAGAAATGAGCTCCTTTACACTGCATCAGTCTAAAATAGTAACTTTTTATTACTACAGAAAGAGCACATGATCATTGTAGAAAATTAGTAAGTAAAGCAAAAATAAAAATGAAAACACATCACCTTCCCTTCACCTAAACCCACTACTGTAACACGTGTACATATCCTTCATATCCTTTTTTTTTTTTTTTTTTTTTTTTTTTTTTTTCCCAGGCTGGAGTGCAATGGTGCGATCTCGGCTCACCGCAGCCTCTGCCTCCCGGGTTCAAGCGATTGTCCTGCCTCAGCCTCCCGAGTAGCTGGGATTACAGGCATGCGCCACCATGCCCGGCTAATTTTGTATTTTTAGTAAGACACGGGGTTTCTTTATGTTGATCAGGCTGGTCTTGAACTCCCGACCTCAGGTGATCTGCCTGCCTTGGCCTCCCAAAGTGCTGAGATTACAGGCTAGAGCTATCGCCCCCGGCCACGTGTGTATATCCTTCTGGATATTTTTCTTCATGTACATATAGGTGCATCGTTATTATTATCAAAATGACATCACATGATACACACTGTATTGTGACCTATTTTGTCAACCAAACATTTCCATTTCAATAAATTTTCCTCTCTTGTGTATACCATCCAAACCACATTCAGATTCCCCCAATGTCTTTACTGCTGGCTCTCCCAAGGAAATATCCACTTTGATGTCATCATGCATTACACTAGGTTGTTGTAATCTATGTATAAGGGAAATTTTTCTATTTATATCAGCATTTGCTCAGGAGATACAAAAACTGAATACTGTGTTTCATGAAAACAGATTCTAGCCAAAGGACGCTGACAAAGCAGCAGGAGCTTTGCGTGACCCTTGTATATCAGCCCCTAACTGGGCCGAACTGAAGACTTTTTCTTGGCCAACAAACAATCGTACTTTTTAGCCAACAGTTTGCAGAGATTGGTGGACTCCATCCTATCCAGGATGCTAGTTTTCATTCCTAGCTAATATCAGCACCATACGTACACTGCCACCATCTTCAACATTTGACTTTTCCCTGGGTGAAGCATTCAGTGAATTTCTGTATTGATGCATATTTTCTCATCTGGCCAGGAATTAATACTTTGACTTTATGGCTGGGTGCGGTGGCTCATGCCTGTAATCCCAGCACTTTGGGAGGCCGAGGCGGGCGGATTGCCTGAGCTCAGGAGTTGGAGACCAGCCTGGGCGACATGGTGAAACCCCATCTCTACTAAAAATACAAAAAAAAAAAGAAAAAAAAATTAGCTGGGCATGGTGGTGTGCACCTGTAATCCCAGCTACTTGGGAGGCTGAGGCAGGAGAATCGCTTAAACCCGGGAGGCTGATGTTGGGGTGAGCCAAGATCACGCCATTGCACTCCAGCCTGGGCGACAGAGCAAGACTCTGTCTCAAAAACAAAACCAAAAGAAAACAAAAGACTTCGTATTTTTTCTTTTTTCTCTGGCACTCTGTTTTATTTTTTTAAATGTACACTATTAAAGGGATTTATTGGTAGTATTGGAATTATTAGACAAGTTGAGTTGATCGTTGCAAAGGTATATTTAGTTGGGTCGTTTGGAGACTCACTCTGGATAAGGCGGTCAGGCTGCCTGGCTTCCCCATTCCAGGGCTCACCTGGTACCAGCTTACCTGTTGGCTCCTCCCCCAGGGCTGCATGTTTCTGCGGGTCCATTTCATCACATTTTCAACATGGGGATTCTACATCTGTCTTCTTCAGATTTGAGGTTGGATGTGTTTCTTTGAAGCTGGATGGAGTTATCTTAGGAACAGTTCTTCTGAAGTATGTTTATTTCCCCGGTCTGCAGGTTTGTCCCATTTCTTAGACAAACAACTGGACTTTTGACTCATCCATGTCAATGAGTAGAATTCACAGGCTTCTCAGGCTGGGCCCCACAAAGTGTATAATTCTCAGAACTCACCTAAATCTAGGGTCTCAAATTCTGTAATCATTTCATTTTAGTTTGACAAATCAATGTCTGCAGTTCCTTTAGCTTTGATATTATAAAGTGGATTTATTTCCAGTTTTTGTAGTGTGTGTTGTAACTAGCAGAGCCATGAGTCAGAGGGTTGGGTGTTCTCTATTTTGCATGGAACATGCCGTAAAACACTGCACAAAATGCTTACTGCTCCCAGGTTTAGTTTCCTCACCGGAAAATGGAGCGAACACTCCCTTCACTGAATTCTCCTTAAGGCTGAAGAATAGATAAGTGCTAGAAATCATTTATCTGTAGTTACTGAATAATGTTTTAGAGATTAAGGATAATTTGTTATTTTAACTTGCATTTTGTTATCTTTTAAAGTGGGTTATTCTTATTATTTTTTGAGACAGAGTCTCACTCTGTTACCCAGGCCGGAGTGCAGTGGCGCGATCTCGGCTCACTGCAACCTCCTTCTCCAGGTTCAAGGGATTCTCCTGCCTCAGCCTCCCGAGTACCTAGGAACATGATTATGGAATCCAGGCACCCACAATCATGCCCAGCTAATTTTTGTATTTTTAGTAGAAACGGGGTTTCGCCATCTTGGCCAGGCTGGTCTTGAACTCCTGACCTCAGGTGATCCACCCGCCTCGGCCTCCCAAAGTGCTGGGATTACAGGTGTGAGCCACCGCGCCCAGCCACGAAGTGAGTTATTCTTAGGGATCCTAAGAAATCGTTGGCGTGACTCCAGATGTGTGGGGTAGACTAAGAGTTGATGAAGAACTTGCTCTGGTTCAGGGCCCCTTTGGTTCAAGGTTTACAGGGCTTTGAAAAACCTTGGAGTCTGCCCTCTAACCAGGGCAGGGCTTGCTTTGGAAAAGGCTGCAATCAAATTCCCCTTGAGAAAGGTAAAAGTGCTAGAGGGAGCCACCTATTGAGATCACATTTCATTACACCAGGAAAATTTTCTTTTTAAAACAGTAAAACTATAGGATCAAATGTGTTGATAGGAGATAATAATATCAAGAATAATAATGATTATAATGGTGATGGCTAGTTCTTTGTTTTTTGAGATGGAATTTCGCTCTTGTTGCCCAGGCTGGAGTGCATTGGCACAATCTCAGCTCACTGCAACCTCCACCTCCTGGGTTCAAGTGATTCTCCTGCCTCAGCCTCCTGAGTAGCTGGCATTACAGGCACCCGCCACCATGCCAGGCTAATTTTTGTATTTTCAGTAAAGACAGGGTTTCACCATGTTGACCAGGCTAGTCTTGAACTCCTGACCTGGTGATCTGCCCGCCTCCTTCTCCCAAAGTACTGGGATTACAGGCGTGAGCCACCGTGCCTGGCTGATGACGGCTAGTTTTTTTATGTATTAACTCTAGCATCAGGCACGGTTCCAAGTACTATACATGTATTGTTATATTATTAATTCTTACACCACTCTCATTAGGACAACATTATTATCGTCATCTAGGCTGGTATAGTTTTATTCTTTTAACTTTATCTTTTTCTATTATAAAATACACATTACATGAAATGTACTGTCTTAGCAATTTTTAAGAGGCATTAAATATATTCACGTTGTTGTGCAGCCATCACCACCATCCATCTCCACAATATGATCATCTTCCCAAATTGAAATTCAGTACCCATTAAACACTAACTCTCCTTTCCCTCCATACTCCCAACCCCTGGCAACCACCACTCTGCTTTCTGTCCCTGTGAATTTGACTACTCTAGGTACCTCATATAAGTGGAATCACACAGTATTTGTCTTTTTGTGTCTGGCTTATTTCGCTTAGCATAGTATCCTCATGGTTCAACCATATTATAGTGCCTATCAGAATTCCTTTTCTTTTTAATACTGAATAATATTCAATTGCAGGTCTTCATCATGTTTTGTTTATCCATTCATCTATTAATGGACACTTGGGCTGCTTCTACCTTTTGGCTATGTGACTAATGCTGCTATGTACATTGGTGTGCAAATAGTCTTTTCTTTTTTTTTTTTTTTGAGACAGAGTCTCACTCATCTCTCCTAGGCTGGAGTGCAATGGTGCTATCTCAGTGGCCACGAGACCATCCTGGCCAACATGGTGAAACCCCGTCTCTACTAAAAATACAAAAATTAGCTGGGCGTGGTAGTGCATGCCTGTAGTCCCAGCTACTTGGGAGGCTGAGGCAGAAGAATCACTTGAACCTATGAGGCGGAGGTTGCAGTGAGCTGAGATCACACTACTGGACTCCAGCCTGGTGACAGAGCGAGACTCCATCTCAAAAAAAAAAAAAAAAGTATCACCTTATTGTTCTTCGCAGGAGCTGCACCCTTTTATATTCTCATCAGCAATGCACAAGGGTTCCAATTTCCCTACATCCTCTCCAAAACTTATTTTCTAGGCAGGTGCAGCTTGATAAATGCCTAGAAGCTTGGAAATGGAACAGAATTGAAGCAATTATGATATTCATAAATAAAAATCCTTACAGTATCAACTTTGGCAAAACATAACTTTGATGACAGATTCTTATGAAAAATTTTAAGTATTTGATTATTGCTATAAACATCGTTTTTAATTAAGTAAAAGCCTTCAGTATGCTTGGGGAAAATGAGTGAGAGTTTTATGCTAAAAATGGCTAGGATTAATTTAAACCATTCCTCCTATGCAGGGCTGAGGAGCGGCCCATCACCTCAAGCAGGGAGCCCATATCATCTGATATAGTTTGTGAGAAGCAAACTATTGTAAAGTCAGAGTTGAACAGAGCTTTATAAAATGAAAGTTTTGACAAAAAAGACATTAAAAGATAGGAAAAAAAAAAAAAAAAAGATCCAGCTGGGCGCCAGCAGCTCACGCCTGTAATCTCAGCACTTTGGAGGCAGAGGTAGAAGGATTGCTTGAGCCCAGGAGTTTGAGACCAGCCTGGGCAACTTGGTGAGACTCCTTCACTACAAAATGTAAAAATTAGCTGGGCGTAGAGGTGTGCCTGTGGTCCCAGCTACTTGGGAGGGTGAGGTGGAAAGACTGCTTGAGCCCAGGAGGTCAAGGCTGTAGTGAGTGGTTTCGTGCCACAGCACTCCATCCTGGGCAACAGAGTGAGACCCTGTCTCAAATAAATAAATAAATAATAGTAATAAAAGAGTTGTGGGAATGAAATCGTCTTTGTTTAGAAGGAGTTTTCTTTTTCTTTTTTGAGACGGAGTCTCGCTCTGTCACCTAGGCTGAAGTGCAGTGGCGCGATCTTGGCTCACTACAAGCTCCGTCTTCCGGGTTCATGCCATTCTCCTGCCTCAGCCTCCTGAGTAGCTGGGACTACAGGTGCACACCACCACGCCCGGCTAATTTTTGTTGTATTTTTTTAGTAGAGACAGGGTTTCACCATGGTAGCCAGGATGGTCTCTATCTCCTGACCTCGTGATCCGCCCACCTCGGCCTCCCAAAGTGCCGGGATTACAGGTGTGAGCCACTGCGCCCGGCCTAGAAGTTTTCAAGATCTGAAACAGCACAAGTCAAAACGGTTTCATTTCTTTCTGAAAAGTTTATTGGTGCAATATAGGCAGGCTCTTTGTTTTTTACATCCAGCCATATGAGTTAGTGGCCTGCTCTGTCCTCAGCCTGTGAAACCAGCCTCTTAGAAATGCTCTAAAATCTTTAGAAAAAATAGATCTGCAAAATTGCTAATGCAATTGTCCTAGGCCTCACTTTAAAGCTGAGGTCTGAGGATGGTGACATGTTGTTAGTTGAATCCTCCTGGACCTGGCATACACTGGAGAAGTTTTCAGCATGATAAAAGAAAAACTTCAGCTGAATTAAATTTAAAGCTGAGTCAGGAGAATCCACTTGAACCCAGAAGGCAGAGGTTGTAGTGAGCCAAGATCGTCCCACTGCACTCCAGCCTGGGAAAAAAAAGAAAAAAAAAAAAAAGGAAAGAGAAGAAAAGAAAGGAAAAAAGAAAAAAGGAGTTTAATTGAGCAATGGACAATTCGCAAATCAGGCAGTCCCCAGAATCACAGCAGATTCACAGAGACTCCAGGGGTGCCTCCTGGTCAGAACAAACTTATAGACAAAAAAGTTAAAGTGATGTACAGGAATCTGAAGTGAGGTACAGAAACAGTGAGATTGGTTACAGCTCTGTGTTTGCCTTATATGAATATAGTTTGAACACTCAGCAGTCTATGAGTGGTCAAAGTATGGCTGCTGAGATTGGCCAAGACTCAGCTACTGTTTTGGGTGCATACTATTAAGTTAGGTTTTCAATTTTGTCTGACTGTTAAGCTAGGTTACAGTTCATCCACAAGGACTTACATATAGAAGAACAGAGTTCTTTTCAGGCCATATTTAGTTTGCTTTAACAAGCATCATTTAGTATTTTCTCTCCTTCAGCCAGGACTGAATAATGATTTGTTTTTTAAAATATTAAGGTAAAATACACATAAATAAAATTTACCACCTTGACCCTTTTTAAGCATACAGTTCAGTGCCCTTACGTGCATTCACCTTCTGTGCAACCATCACCACCCACCATCTCCAGAAAGTGATCATCTTCCCAAACTGAAACTGTAACCATTAAACATTCTCTCTTTTCCCCAGCCCTTGATAACACCATTCTCCTTCCTATCTCCATGGATGTGACCTCTTTAGGTACCTCATATAAGTGGACTCATATAACATTTGTCCTTCTGTGCCTGGCATGTTTCACCTAGCATGCTCCCTTTGAGGTTTATCCATGTAGTAGCATGTGTCAGAATCCCTTTCCTTTTTAGGGCTAGGTAATAGTCCATTGCACATACGTATCACATTTTGTTTCTCCAATTCATCTGTCAATGGCCAGCCCCTTAGGTTGCTTCTTTCTTTTGGCTATTGTGAATAATACTGCTCCGAACACAAGTGTAGAAATATCTTTTGGAGTTTCTACTTATAGTTTGTTTGGGTATATATAACTATTAATTATTGTAGCCTAGAAAATGTTATTTTCAGTTTAGTTCACCCCACTATTTCATTGAACAGCATAGTTTGTGTACCATGTTCATGTAAAAAAACAGTGAAAAAGAGAACAGAGTCTAGCTTATGGAAGGCTTTCAAATTGACGAAGAACCATTACTTAAAATAATAATGATAATATTTTATGTTATTGTTTTATTATATATGCCAGTGGTTTTATTATATATGCCAGTGGTTTTAAAGACTTTTAGCATATTATCTAGGAAGCAAGCCAAACAAGAGCATTCATTCTGAATTCTCATTTTTCTAATATAGCTAAAATATAAAAGTAGAAACTCTGGAGTTAGATGCTGTTGTGAGTGAATGTAGCTCTGTTGCTTAATCAGGATGTTACCCAAAGCCACAGACTTACTTCTCTGTAAAATGGGTTTGTTACCTTGTGGTGTCATTGTGGGGCCAGGAAAGGGCCTGTCAAGGGGGCTTTCCCAGGCGACTTCAGAAGGAATGGCCTGGTTGCCCTGGACACCATGTCACCATGGAGGACCCCATGTCAGAGGAGGACCCTGGTCCTGCCCTCAGCAGGGGCTGGCTCGCAGGTGGGGAGACAAGCCATTTTCAGTATCAGCCCTCAACAAGGGTTGTTATTTTTCCTGTCATGTTTGTTGGGGTCCAGCTCAAGTTTGTTTTTCTTGCAGAAAGGCAGGAAGGCCAATTTGGAACACACACAACTCACATGTCATCGGCGATGACTTGGCCCAGCGCTTGGCATTGGCTCCCTGACAGTTAAAAGGCCCAGGGTAGGCGAGCCCCATAGGCAGGGCTCAGGGCCGAGGAACAAGGAAAAGGAGGGAGAATACAAGATTCTTATCTGCTCAGCCCCTCCATTCTTTTCCCTGCTCACTCCCCCCCAGGGGACCTCTGGCTTCGGCTCACACTGGCTCCAGCCTGCAGGTCCCCTCTTCTGCAGCCGCCTCCACTTTCTGTCCACCTCTTCCTCTTACTGAATGTGTGAGGAAGCAGCCCACCCTCAGGGAGGGAAAGCCTGATCCGCAGAGATCCATGCGTAGCCCTCTGGGAGGCAAAGGCAGGAAGAGGGAGAAACAGCATTTTCCAATTTGGACCCAAGACAACCCATGGTTATTTGAGAAAAGCTGGGTGTTTTTCCATCCAGACTTAAGTAGTGTTGGGAGTTGCCATGTAGAAGTTTCCACTGGCTTGAACTATACGGCTGCTCTGTGATGGAATGATGGGATCCTGCAGGTGTGTGCAGATGCTTCAGTAATGTTTTCCGGTCTTCCCGCATAAAGACATTGGGCATTAGGAAGACTGAACCACAGCCTCACATCTTAGAGAAGAATCACTCCAAGTCCAGGGATCTTGTATGGGTAAAATTGGAAATTAAAAATACATATATAAACAAAAATATTTCTAAAATATGTTCCAATGTTCTCAGTTCCTTATCTTTATTAATTAATCTTTATTAATTAGTCTCCTTCAGTCAGTCTACTAATATTTCAGGAGTCAGTGTTACTTTGAGAACATTTAACCTCTCAAAGCATCGGTTTTCTCTCCAGTACAATGACTAATGGTGGAGTTTTGTAGGGTCCTGCGAGAATTCAGAGAGACCATGCTTGGCATAGTTCCTAACACCTCGCAGCCTCCCCCAAAAAGACAGCTGCTTTTGTATTCCTATGTGCGCATGGCTTCTGAAATAAAAGTATTGGTCTGAAAGCTGTCTTTAAAAAGTTACACTTTACCTGGAGGTATAAGACTAGCTCATTAAACATTCAAAACTATTTGTTCAGTGAACTAATACCTTTACAGTTCCTCTTTTGTGTATTTTATCTCTCAACTACACAATAAGGCAGAAATTGTTTTCCATTTCCTCGAGGTGAACTGTGTCTTTCATGTAAGATGCTTGTTGTCATGAAGTTTCCTTTTAGGAGGATTAAACATGATCCCTGCTGCCCTGTGACATATCTCATTTGTTTATCAAGCTTTTCACAAATCACATAGCAGCCGTGGTAGACAATATTCCTAGAGACACTGCAGCAATGCCTCCTACCCCACAGGCTCTTTGCAGAGTGGCCTGGTCCGTCCTTGTCAAGAGGTGATGTCTCTTTCTCATCACCTTGAATCTGGGCTGCCCCGTGATTGCTTTAGGTAATAAGCAGTGGAAGTCATGGTCTGGGACTGCCAGGCCTGAGGAAGGGCTGACAACTGTTCCTGTGTTCTTGGAAGTCCTGAGTCCCCATGAAAGCAGTCTGGCCACCGGATAAACCATACAGAGAGGCCACATGCGGAGGGAGAGGGCTTGAGACTATGTAAGGAGTTCTGCTGTTCCTCGTCTCTGCTGAGCCCCGACCCTAGCTAACCTGCCTGCCGAACACATCCAAGTGGCATAGCCACTGGCAAGACCAGAAGCAGCAGCACTCAGCCCAGGCCATGTTGCAGAATCGGGAACAAATAAATAAATGGGTATTGTTTAAGCTGCTGGGTCTTGGGGTGTTTTCTTATGCAGCAACGGATAACCAAAACACCAGATAAACTGATGTTGATTGTAATTGAACTATTTTCTTTTCTTTTTTTTTTTTTGAGATGGAGTTTCCTTCTTGTTGCCCAGGCTGGAGTGCAATGGCGCAATCTCGGCTCACTGCAACCTCTGCTTCTCAGGGTCAAGCGATTCTCCTGCCTCAGCCTCCTGAGTAGCTGGGATTACAGGCACCCATGACCATGCCTGGCTAATTTTTGTATTTTTAGTAGAGATGGGGTTTTACCATGTTGGCCAGGCTGGTCTCGAACTCCTGACCTCAGGTGATCCACCCGCCTCGGACTTCCAAAGTGCTGGGATTACAGGTGTGAGTCACTGCGCCTGGCCAATTGAACTATTTTCAAATGTTTAGTGAGAAGAATACATAATAATATTTTTGATTCATATATCTTTAGTTTATCAGTCAGATCTTAGTTTGACTCATACAACTTTATCAGCAAGATCTTGTGAAGATAATAACACTTGACAACTTTATTAGTATTGCGTTTTTTTAGATTTACCAATTATATCTATCTTTTTTGTATTTTAATTCTCCCTTTCCTTTTCCTGGTTATTTTTATCATAGAATACAAGATATTTTCAAAGTGTTAATCCTAACTGGTCACAGTAAATGTTGGTCATTTTGAGAGTTTTTTAATGATCATTTTCTCTGTTCAAATTATTCAGGATATTTAGTACCTTTAAGCTCCCTTTTTAAAATTATTTTTTATTATTTTATTATTATTATTTTTTTGAGATGGAGTCTCACTCTGTCACCCAGGCTGGAGTGCAGTAGCACCATTTCGGCTCACTGCAACCTCCGCCTCCTGGGTTCAAGCAATCCTCCTGCCTCAGCCTCTTGAGTAGCTGGGATTACAGGCACCCACCACCGCTCCTGGCTAATTTTTATATTTTTAGTAGAGATGGGGTTTGGCCATGTTGGCCAGGTTGGTCTCGAACTCCTAACCTCAGGTGATCCGCCCGTCTCAGCCTCCCAATGTGCTGGAATTATAGGTATGAGCCACCGTGCCCCACCTGGTTTCTTTTTTCTATTGAATTCTCACTAAATTTTGATTTTTTAAATCATACTTTCATTCCATTCCTTTATAATTTTCACTAAGTCCAGAAATGCCATTTAAAGTTCATTTGCAGTTTACGAGAGGGTTTTCCTTATCTTTATTAATTAGTTTCTATTTAGTTTATCAACGGTCTATTTCCTCTTCCTTATTGCTAAAATCATGATCCTTTTCTCTCTCTCTCTCTCTCTCTTTTTTTTTTTTTTTTTTCCAAGACAGGGCCTTGCTGGAGTGCAGTGGTGTGATCATAGCTCACTGTAGCTTCCAACTCCTGGCCTCAAGCAATCCTCCCACTTTAGCCTCCCAAAGTACAGGGATTACAGGCATGAGCCACTTTGCGTTCTCTTAATTTTAATAGTTTCCTTCTCTCCTGTAAAAAGTTTATCGTGAGCCGGGCGTGGTGGCTCATGCCTGTAATCCCAGCACTTTGGGAGGTATAGGGGGGTGGATCACTTGAGGTCAGGAGTTTGAGACCAGCCTGGCCAACATGGCAAAACTCCGTTTCTACTAAAAAAACATACAAAATTAGCCAGGTATGGTGGCTCATGCCTGAAATCCCAGCTACTTGGGAGGCTGAGGCAGGAGAATCTCTTGAACCCAGGAGGTAGAGGTTACAGTGAGCCAAGATTGTGCCATTGCCCTCCAGCCTGGGAGACAAGAGCAAAACTCCATCTCAAAAAAAAAAAAAAAGAAAAAAAAAGTTGATTGTGAAATTGAGAATAGTAATGCAGAGGTGGATAACAGATAATACTTAATGCAAAAAAAAAAGTCTGTGGTAGTGATAGTGAAGTCAATTATCTTTCAAACCATCATTTTAGCAAATTCTTTTTGTTTTGGAGAATGCCAGGTAATGTCCCTATGGGGCGGGTGGAAGATGGGGTCAGTGGGGGCAGGCGGCTCCCAGGTGCGAGAGGAGTGGGTTGGTGCAGCATTACGACCATCCAACAGCTGGCAGTGAGGACTCAGCTCCGGGGGTCCTTGTCTTTGCCCAGTGGCATCATCATCCCTGGAACCTTCCGCTCCTACTTCCAAAAACTCCTGGCTTTCCCATTGTTCATGCCTCTAGCACCTCATCCTGTGGCGTGCTCCACAAGTCAGACAGACAGCCATCCTGACATCAGACCTATTTCACCACAAAATAATGTCAACTTGCACAGTTCACAAACTATGTTTTATGATCATGCCTCTTATTTAGAAGTCTTAGCAAACAAGTTGTTATGGAGACAGAGGAAAAAAACCTAGAACATTAAAAACTTACATTTATATCAAAGTTACTACTTCCTAAATAAGATACAATTAGTTTCAAATTCACAAATTATTGTAGAGTTAGAATATTTTAGCATCTCTTTAAAATCGTAATTAATAGGTAGCATATAGCATTTACTATATATAATTTTATATACATGTTAGTTTTTTGGTAGGTTATTACAAATCGTTTCTAGATCAGGAGGCACACTGGCTATTTTGTGATCTCAGATATCTTGTTTTTTTTCTAGAATAGATACACATGTGGATAATGTAGAATTTCTAGATTATAGGTCACATTTTCTTGCTTTCGGCATGTCCAGTAACTTTTTATGGTATGCTGGGCATTAAGGACGAGAGGTAGAGGTGTGTACATTAAGTTGTCTTCTTCTTCTTTTTTTTTTTTTTTTTGAAACGGAGTCTCTCTCTGTCACCCAGGCTGGAGTGCAGTGGCGCGATCTCGGCTCACTGCAAGCTCAGCTTCCCGGGTTCACGCCATTCTCCTGCCTCAGCCTCCCAAGTAGCTGGGATTACAGGTGCCCGCCACCACGCCCGGCTAATTTTTTTTGTATTTTTAGTAGAGACGGGGTTTCACCGTGTTAGCCAGGATGGTCTCGATCTCCTGACCTCGTGATCCACCCGCCTCGGCCTCCCAAAGTGCTGGGATTACAGGCGTGAGCCACTGCGCCTGGCCAAGTTGTCTTCTTTTAAAGGGTGTTGAATTTTGTCCTAGCCAGCAGTTAAATTGTCAGTGGGTTTTCTCAGTCCTACCAGGCGGGTTGATTTCTGTTTTGTGCTTAGCCCCGCGATCTGGCTCTTACTCTAGGATGTGTTCTTTACCCAGAAGGCCTGGTCTTCCTGGGGTCTGAGTTGGATGCCTGCCATGGGCAGCAGCATCTTCACTCCGACTGCGCATGAATCAGACGTCTCCCTGCCTGATTGGCCTTCCGGGCCTCTGTGGAGCTCTCAGCCTGCAGCGGCTCCTCTCTGCAGGGCCGCCTAGAATTTGCTCTGTACTTGTGCAGTTCAGCTTTTTTTTGTGAAATGCTCATACAGACTTCAGCTACCTTCTCCTCCCCAGTCCTTTTCCTCACCATTCCAGCGGCTTCAGCTGCCCCGAACACCACTATCAACCTCCCAAGTCGTAGAGATCGGAGTTCTCTGCTTGGGCTCACCTCCCTGTGCTGAAGACTGGAGGGCGAGTCCCCCAGGCTGAGTAAATTGGGCTCGTTTTGAGTGGTTTCATCCTTTTCTTTAGGACTACCATCCTCTTCTTCCTCTTGTCCAGTGTTGCTTTATACACTGAGTAGTCCAAATGCTTTATACCTTGAGTAGTTGTACGCTGTCTACAGTAGGAGGCTAAGGCAGGAGCACATTTCTCCATCAGGGCTGGAAGCTGAAGTTTGAATTTCTAAATCATGGCAGTTGATGTTTGGGAGAAGTAGCGGAGGTTTCAGAATGGGATTACTCAAATTTAATTCAATTCTTTGGTGTATATAATTTTTACAATATTTTCTGTAGTTTTATGGTCTTCAGTTTACATGAAATGGCAGCCTTTTATAGCCTGAAAGAATCTTAAAAATCTTTTCAGTTCTTACTTTTAGAGATAAGAAAACTGGAACCCCAAAGGGTAGAGATTTGTCAAGGTGAAAAGCTGGAGGAGTGGCAGAACTGACTTATTCTCTTTGTTTATGAATTTAGTACCTCTCATGGAAGACAGAATTGCTTCTCTCCTTCTCTCATACACATACCCATTGTCTCTTATTTTCTTTTCATTTCCTCCTTTTCTTTCTCTTTGTTTCTGTTCACAAAAGGAAACTTTCTTTTCCCCCTTTGGAAGACAAATACTAACATAGATTCTGGAAGGCAGTGAAGTCTTTGAAAAAATGGATTGGTCGGCCGGGCGCGGTGGCTCACGCTTGTAATCCCAGCACTTTGGGAGGCTGAGGCGGGCGGATCACGAGGTCAGGAGATCGAGACCACGGTGAAACCCCGTCTCTACTAAAAATACAAAAAATTAGCCGGGCGTGGTGGCGGGCGCCTGTAGTCCCAGCTACTGGGAGAGGCTGAGGCAGGAGAATGGCGTGAACCCAGGAGGTGGAGCTTGCAGTGAGCCGAGATCGCGCCACTGCACTCCAGCCTGGGTGAAAAAGCAAGACTCCGTCTCAAAAAAAATAAATAAATAAAAAAAAAATAAAAAATAAATGGATTGGTTTTAAGTAACAACAGAGAGGAATCTTCTATTAAACAATCAAACTTTGGAAACAGAAAAGGGAGGCGGCAACGATGACAGCCTTATTCTACAGGCTATGTGAACATTTTCACATTTAGACTATTCAGGTTCAAAGGGCGAACATATTTCTAGAGGTTAAAGAATAAACACTAGGTTTCTCTGCTGGTTAGAAACAGAAGCCATGCCAGGTATTTCAGCCAGAGGAATTTAATCCAGGAAATCAGTTACAGGACTGTTGGGAGGTTGAGAGAACAAATTGGCAATGTTGAGGTGGCTCAGATATTAGGAGCTGCAGCAAGCAGCTATTATCCTTAAAACTTGGGGAGCATAAGGGAAGAGGTGGTGTTGTCAGAACTTTGGAACTTACAGAAAGGGTCCCTTATGGCTGACCCTTGTGCCTTTGAGGCAGATGCTGGGGGGCTAGTGCTTGGCCTCTGAGAGTCTGCTTCTGGGAGCATGGAGAAGCCGCTGCTGGGAGTGCCAAGAGGATTGGAGTCTTAGCTTCCCTCACTGCTAGGCATTTGGTAAGAGCTAGAAACAGAAAGGAAGTCCCTTTGGCTCTCTTCTTACCTAGCAGTTGGTGGGAAATGATGACAATCCAGCTGGTGAGGGGGTCTGGGGAATGTGGTTCGCTGAGTCCCAGCCTGCCTCAGAGTCACAGGGCAGTGTGGTGTTTCCTCAAAAAATGAAACAGAATTACCATGTGCCATGGACTGCATGCTTGTGTCCCTGCACTTTCTGATGCTGAGCTCCAAATCCTCAGTGTGATGGCCTGTGGAGATGGGGCTTTTGGGAGGTAATTAGGTCATGAAGGTGGAGCTCTCATGAATAGGATTTGTGTCCTTATAAAAAGAGATATGAGAGAAATTATGTCTTTCTCCCCCTCCCTTGCAACCCACCCCATGAGAATACAACAAGAAGGCAGCACGGTGGCTCACGCCTGTAATTCCAACACTTTGGGAGGCTGAGGGGGTGTGGATCGCCTGAGGTCAAGAGTTCGAGACCAGCCTGGCCAACATGGTGAAACCCCATCTCTACTGAAAATACAAAAATTAGCTGGGTGTGGTGGTGGGTGCCTGTAATCCCAGCTACTCGGGAGGCTGAGGCAGGAGAATTGCTTGAACCAGGCGGAGGTTGCAGTGAGCCGAGATTGTGCCATTGCACTCCAGCCTGGGCGACAGAACAAAAACTCCGTCTCAAAAAAAAAAAAAAGAAGAAGAAGAAGAAGGCAGCAGTGTGCAAACCAGGAGGAGTGTGCCAGCACCACATTTCTGTTGTTTAAGCCACCCAGTCTATGATACTGTGTTATGGTAACCAAAATGGACTAAGACAGCATATAATCCAGTAATTCCACTTTTGGGTATGTGAAACCAAAAAACTGAAACTATTAAACTGATACGTGTACCCCCATGTTGATAGCAGCATTATTCACAATAGCCAAAAGGCAGAAGCAACCCAAGTGTCTATGCATGGATGGATGGGTAAACTACGTATGGTATATACATATAACGAAACATCATTCAGCCTCAAAAGTAAGGAAGTTCCAACAAACACTGTGCCATGGAGAAACCTTGAGGACATTATGCTAAGTGAAGTAAGCAAGGCACACAAGGAAAAATATTGTATGATTTCACTTATATGGAGTACCTAACAGGGTCAAATTCACAGAGACAGAAAGGAGAACGGTGGGTACTGGGGCCTGGGGGAGAGGAAAATGGAGAATTGTTGTTTAATGGGTACAGTGTTGTACAACAATCATCAGTATTTATCATCGGAATTTTCACTGTGAATGTACTTAATACCACTGAACACTATATTTAAAAATGGTTAAATGACAAATTGTATGTTAATATTTTACCACAAATAAAAGAAAGAAATCACAGACCTTAGTCATGGAGTGGGGAGCTGAGAGAATTTGGTCAATAACAAGCACAGTTGCTAATGACTCATCCTTACTAAAGCCCACGGTAGCTTAGGATGAAGTTGCCTTCTGCAATGGTAATTTCACTATCCTGTCAGAGTTTCCTGGTTCTAAGGCCTTTGCATTTGAGACGTGGTATCACACTATAAATCAGGACATATTTTCATGTGCGAGGGAGTGTGCCCAAGTTGTAAAGAATAAAGCACCACATCCTTTACATGTCACCATATGTGTTTTTATGGACATGCCAGGCCTCAGGCACATTCCTCTGTCTTGTATGAGATTTATAACAGCAAACTCCATGTAAACACACACGAGTAAGGTCATGCAAATATGTTCATCTTTTCATTCAACAAATATTTCATTCAAGAAATATTCACTGCCTGCCATGCACCAGAAACTCTTCCAGGGAAGCAGTGAATGGGAGAGCAAAACAGTGAAAAATTTGTGTCTCCTGAGTACTTCCATTCTAGAGTGTGTCTATGTGTGTGTGTGCACGTGCATGGATGTGTGCAGGGGATGGTAGGGGATGGTGGGTGGTGGTGGAGTGAATTATCTAAGCAGAGTAGATACCAAGAATCTGCACTCAGTGCTAAGTGGGGAAATAAAGCCAACAAAGGGCAGAGAGGGCGAGCAGGGCTGATGGGCTTTTCAGGGAAGTCTCAAAGAGGGCCCTTCCAGCCAAGACTAGGACGTGAGGGCATGTCTGGTGGAAGAGCACCCGGGCAGAGGGGTAGAATGAGGAGCAGGGCAGAGTCCCTAGCGCCCCTGGTGCAGTTGAGGAACAGCAGGGAGGTTGGTGAGACTAGAGTGTGGGCATGGGGTTAGAAAGCAGGGCTTAAGTGGGTGTGGGGCCTCTTCCAGAGCCACAGAAGGATCTTTGCTTTTGCTGAGCGAGCAGGGAGCACTTGGGGCAATGGGGCAATGGGAAGAGCTAGGCAGAGGCAGGAGAATAGCTAGGACAGGTGGGTGAGGTCTGCAGGGCAGAACAGGGCAGGGCAGTGGAGGGGGGGATGTATTTGGATTCGGGATATAGTTTGAACACAGAACCAACAGGATTTTCTCCTTGGATCAAAGATGGGGAGTGAGATAAAGAGGCATCAAAGATGACTGGGAGATTCCTGGCCCATTCTCTCGAAGAATGGGACTGCTGTTTCTGAGAGTGGAAACACTTTGGGAGGGTTTGCTTTTGGCCAAGTGAGCACACCAGACCCCTGAGTGGAGGTGGAGGTTGGCAGTGAGGATAGCGATTGAGTCCAGAGTTAGCCATGATGGTGTTTGCAACCTGGGGTTGGATGAGATCTTGGAGGGAATGAGGAGAGTTGGGGAAAAAACGAGGTTGAAGGTTTAATCCTTTCTTTTGGGCTCCAAGGAGCTTCAAGACCTTGGACTCATTGTTGAGCCTCTTGAGAATCTCTGCTTCTGTTTGTAAGAGAGGATAACAGCAGCCACCCCACCTCACCGGGATACTATTATCATTACTGAGGTGATGAATGCATGGAAGCTGCTCACATGAGTTCCCAGTACTGTCTCTCCTCTCCTAGCAAGAGAGAGGCAACAGGGTCCACAGAGCTACTCCAAAGCCATCCGATTGCAAACAGCCTCTAAAAGAAGCCTGGGAAAATTACCAGGGAGATGTTTCCCACCAGCTCTGCTGCTCCCCTTTCAAACCTTGCATTTGGCCACTCTCTAGAGGTTGGTCCCCTCCACCCGTCTTTCAGAGACTCTTTCCTTTGCTGCTGTCCTACACACCCCCTCCTCCTTTCCAAAACCTAGCTGGGCTTCTGCTCCAGTTTTGAAAACACCATTCTCACCTAGGTGCCAAGATAAACTGGCCGGAGGTTACTGTTGATGGTGCCAGTGGGTATTTGGTTAACTTTCTCAATCAACTGGAGGTCATAGGGCCCTCCCCGAAAAGTAGTTGCCCTAAAAACCTGCTATTCTCCATCAGTGGGTGGGAGGTGGGGAGGCGGTGGGAGATGAGAAACCAGGAAGCAGAGATTTCTGAGAGGATCTAGAAAAAGAGAGATCATCTACACACTGTCAGGCGGTTTTCATGCGTAACTGATAAAACCATGCTGTTCTTGAAATTAAGATAATGGCATTGAATAAGAGCACATGTAGACTAAATATACTAAATATACGATTGTCTCATCCTGATCAACCTGGTAGACCTAACAATAGGTTCAGCACAGTGAGAAGGATGATGGTGTGCTTGATCTTGCATTGCTTGTCCAGAATATTGTGAGAAAAGTCCATTAGTGCCAGAAAAATAACTTGAAGGTGAAGTGCCTTCTGACAGTACTTCCAAAATACACAGATTTAATGAAAAGAGGAAAAATTTAGTGAAGATAACACCAGCATTGAAAAACAAAGCCTGTTTCCAGGGAAACAGCAATATTTTTCTTTTTAATGGAAGCAGAATGTGACAGTGGACTTGAGAATCCCAATCCTTAAACTCAAGAGTCAGGAGTTGAGTAAATTCCATTATTTTTATAGATTTCACAAATTAATTCAGAAGTCTGTTCTTGGCAAAGTTTATGCATTCTGAAATAACGGTTTTTACAGTTTAAAATTTTGAATTTCCTAAGTTACTTTTCTATAAATGTCTTCTTTGTTTTTTATGATTATTAAAGCAAAAAAGTGCCCATGTTCCCCCCACCCCCCATTTCAGAAAGCACTGAAAAAACAAAACCAAGAAAAGACTGATAACCTCACTGCATTACTAAGTGGGTTGACTATGTGCTTGTGACAATTTTAGTTATCACGCTGGTTATTTGTCCTTCGAAAATGTTTTCCTGGCAGGGCGCGGTGGCTCAAGCCTGTAATCCCGGCACTTTGGGAGGCCAAGGCGGGTGGGCCATCTGAGGTCAGGGGTTTGAAACCAGCCTGGCCAACATGGTGAAACCCCGTCTCTACTAAAAATACAAAATTAGCCAGGCGTGGTGGCACATGCCTGTAATCTCAGCTACTCGGGAGGCTGAAGCAGGAGAATCGCTTGAACTTGGGAGGCAGAGGTTACAGTGAGCCAAAATCGCGCCATTGCACTCCAGCCTGAGCAACAAGAGTGAAACTCTGTCTCAAAAAAAAAAAAAAAAAAGAAAGAAAGAAAATGTTTCCCTCTGCCAGATGGGATACCATAACTCTGTCTGAGAAGCTGCTTTTCTTACTGAGCAATGTGTTCCGAGCGCGCTTCCAGGCCAGCCCTAACCTGTATCCTGGCCTCCAAGCCCAGGGCTGGGCTTCTGGGCTGGTTTGTCAATATTAACAAGGTGGGTAGAGTCCCTTGCCATGACAAGCTGATCGTGTAGTGAAGGATAAAGAAGCAGGAAACCAGAATACACTCCACAATGATGTAGCCAGGTGTCTGATAGAAGTCTGGCTTTGGGAAAAGGGATTTTCCAGGTGGGACTTGAAAGGTAATTTAGAATTAGCCAGGCCAAGAGCAGAGGGTGCTCTGGGCAGAGAGGAAGGCTCTGGGAGGAGAGACCTCAGGGTTGAAAAGCTGGGTGGAGGTCGGCCTGGCCTGGGCAAGGGCTGAGTCAAGGTGAGAGGAGAGATAAGCGCCCAGGAGTATGTTGGGGAGTTCAGACCATCCTGAGTACCTTGAGAAACTCTGAAAGGGGGAGTTTGAGTAGGGGAATGACAATCAGATTTGGATTTTGGAAAGATTATTCTGGAGGGTGGAGGGTGTATGGGGACACCAGGGAGAGACAATGACACCGGGGAGGGGACCTTGTCAGAGTTTTAGAAGGTAGAAAGAGAGCAGGAGAGAGAAGATTGATGCCAGCAGCATTGAGGCAGTAGAAAGGAAAGGGCTCAGTGTTTGCGCTGGTGTGTAGCCTTTGAGGAAGGGCACGTTCCGCGGGGGGTGAGCTGTCAGCCACTTCAGATCACCTCCTGCCCCCAGCTAAAGACTGACTGAAGCGGGGCAACCCTTACAGACCAGGCGGCCCTGTGTTCCTGTGGCCTTTGGTGAGGCTGCCACTGGGCCTGTGTGGCAGCTCAAGTTCACTCTGCCAGGCCTGCCTTGACCTCCCCCGAACCCCAGGAGCCCGCCCAAGGGTACACTGGAATAAAGCTCCGGTGCGCTAACCTCCATCTCGAAGCTGCTTCCTGGGGAGCCTGACCTGTGGCAGTGACTGTGAGCCACGCGGAGAGTTACTCAATGTAATCAAGAACTAATGGGGTGGGGACATGGGGAACCCGGGACGTAGATGGCTTAGCGTGGGGCATGGGCACTTGGGGGCCAGGGGAGACATCCGGGAGGCGGGTCGACGAGGTCCATTGTTTTGAGGTGGAGTCTGGTTTGAAGTCTCTTGGGCAAAGAGGTATTCCTTGCCAGCCTTTCCTCCCAAATACTTCCAGTTTCTTAAATATACTTTGTTTTCATTTACCTCAGAGTCTTTATACAAGCTATTACCCCTGCCTGGAACATTCTTTTTTTCCCTTGATTTCTTCTATTAATACTTTCTTCTCATTCTAAGGAAGTGACTTCCTCCAGGAGGTCATCCTGGACGCACCGGGCTCTAGTTCAGGGGCCTGAGGAGCATCATGCACCTGGCATTTCCCACATCACAGCCCTTGTCATGTGATGTTATAATTGCCTATTTTCTTCTTTGTGTTCTCCCCAAAGTTTATAAACTTTGAGATAAGAGACTTTGTCGGAGTTGTTAAGGGCTTTATCAGCAGCACCTAGTGTGGTTCCCGATGCAGGAGGTGTCAGGAAATAATTGTGGAGTGAACCAATGGTAATTAAAACAGACACTTGGAAAGAAGAGGAGGAATACATAGAGCAAAGGTGTAGCCGGGCGCAGAAGAGGAAACAAAGATAGTAGTGGAGGGTAGCCAGGAGGTAAGGGTCATTTGCTCACTAAATTTAACCAGAATTTATTATCCAAACGTTGTTGGACATTTAAGTCCTCCCAACATTTTCTTAATAATTTGCTATGACAAACAATATCTTCATAAGCACCCTCCTACATGTAGATTTTGTGGACGTTTTTACATAATACCCATAGGATAAATGTATAGAAGTGGAAATTTCAGTGTCAAAGGATTTCCTGTTAAATTTTTGATATTTTTAGTGCCAATTTATCCTCCAGAAACATATCATTTTCTGCTTATTCCCAGCCCTGAATTATTTAACATTTTAAATATGAAGCTCTTGTTTATTTTGAAAACTGTGATAAAATACGTATAACATAAATCTACCATTTTCACTATTTTTAAGTATATAAGTCAGGGGCACTGATTACATTCATAATGTCGTACAGTCATCACCACTATTCACTTTGAGAACCTTTTTTTAAAATCATCTCAAACAGAAACTCTGCGCCCATTATACAGTAACTCCCTTTCTCCCCTTCTCATTTGTTCCTGAGAGTCATTTGCATTTTTTAGGAAGGAAGCTTGGGTTCATTGCATTTTCATCCAACAAGAGGAATGGCAAGTGATTTAAAAACTTCTGATTCTGCATTAGGCCAGCAACCTTGAACGTGGGCAAGTAAGCATGTCTTTATGCCAAGGCATGGGGCATAATAAAATACAGACTCACAAGGCCATGGAATAGGTAGACTTTGAGGTTTCATAGACCCAGAAGAACATCTGTTGGTAATACTTGGGAGCTCCTCAGCCAATCTGGGGATATTTAATTATCTAATTATTTCAAATAAGCCAAGAATCACATGTTTAGGATTTTGGAAGCCTATCCCAAATTAGAAATAAGATACAGAAAGGTTCTCATTGTTTTTGCGGGTGAAACACTTAACCCTGAGTATCAATGATGTTGTAGCTTCTCCAAGCACTTTTAGGGAGTGCTTACAATTTTTTCAGAAGTTTGTAAAGACAAGTTTAGTTTTTGCTCCGAAATGGTTTCCTACATTCGTGTTAAAGATTGCATTTAATTCCTATATTTCCACAGTACCTTCTGGAGAGTGCTCATGGGAAGGCAGAATAACCTTAGGCTAAGACACTGTGGGAACGAGATGAGAATCTATTTGGGCCTTGATAGGGATCCTGAAGTTAAGATATGTGGAGACCCTTCAAACAATAGCAGTTTGCAGCTCTGCTAATTATTGGCTCTTGCCTATCTGTTACTGTTAGAATTACTGAGCAAAAAGGTATTGTATTGAAACCCTGGCTATAACAAGAGGGAGAATTTATGGAGGATTAACTTTCTTTTATCTTTTTACCTTCTAAATAGGGGAATAGTCTCACAAACTGAATTAAAGGGAGGTGCTTTCTTAAAGGCTTTGAAGTTTTTCTTTACAAACAGAGTTGAATTTATTTGAGCCCTTTCCCTTCAAAGTAAAAGCCCCACAAGGAAATGATTTCCTTCATGCGTTTCTTGCCTGTTGTGAATTAACAGGAGTTACACAGTAAAAGAGAGGGCCTGATAGGGAGTGGGGGCAAGCCAATACCTCTAGAATATAAAATAAATGCTGATGGGCTCTTAAAATGACAGAACCATTTTTGTATTGATGAAAAGGTTTTCCTTCTGCATCCTGGAAGCATGAAACCCTGAGGATGAGGATAAAGCTAACAGACAAAAAAATTCCAGAACTGCAAATCAAAACCACAATGAGATACCATCTCACAGTAGTTAGAATGGGATCATTAAAAAGTCAGGAAACAACAGGTGCTGGAGAGGATGTGGAGAAATAGGAACGCTTTTACATTGTTGGTGGGACTGTAAACTAGTTCAACCATTGTAGAAGTCAGTGTGGCGATTCCTCAGGGATCTAGAACTAGAAATACCATTTGACCCAGCCGTCCCATTACTGGGTATATACCCAAAGGATTATAAATCATGCTGCTATAAAGACACATGCACACGTATGTTTATTGTGGCACTATTCACAATAGCAAAGACTTGGAACCAACCCAAATGTCCAACAACGACAGACTGGGTTAAGAAAATGTGGCACATATACACCATGGAATACTATGCAGCCATAAAAATGATGAGTTCATGTCCTTTGTAGGGACATGGATGAAACTGGAAACCATCATTCTCAGCAAACTATTGCAAGGACAAAAAACTAAACACCCCATGTTCTCACTCATAGGTGGGAATTGAACAATGAGAACACATGGACACAGGAAGGGGAACATCACACTCCAGGGACTGTTGTGGGGTCGGGGGAGGGGGGAGGGATAGCACTGGGAGATACAGCTGATGCTAAATGACGAGTTAATGGGTGCAGCACACCAACATGGCACATGTATACATATGTAACAAACCTGCACATTGTGCACATGTACCCAAAAACTTAAAGTATAATAATAATAAAATAAAATTTTTTAAAAATTCCAAAAATGATATGCCCCTAAGGTGTGTGCATCTTCATCTTGTACTATTCATTTGTTATTTTAAAAGTAAATTTTATTGCATATATTTGGTGCTATTTAAATTCAGCCAAATGCTGTCCGATGGTGGGGCTTTCTGTATTTCAGCCTCTGAAAAAAATAAACAAGAAAATCATGTGTAAATGTTTAAGATAGCCAAAACTGATGTCTTACAAGTCACCAATTTTCATGGCCACCCTACCTCCAGAATAATTTTCCATTAAGAGTGTCCTCTGCAGCAGCCTCAGCTCCCCAGCTGGTTCTACCCCACTGAGCTCTCCAACTGCACCTCCTTTCCAGGACTATTTCTTCATTTGTGCAATGGGGATATAAATGTGGGGTAAGTCAGGAAGCTATAATACTTCTGGGCTAGAGGCATGGGAATAGAGAAGATGTTCACTTTATGCACTTTTGAGACGTTTTGCATCAATTTTATTTTATTAAAAAGAAAAAGTTGGGTGAAATGAAGCCATGTGTGTAGGTGTGCTGGCTCACTTTTGTAGGTGACTGGTCATGTCCTGGCTTGGGTCTGCTGTCAGCGTGACTTTGGGTGAGTGATGACATGAGTCTGGCTTCACCTTCTCTGGTGGTAGAATGAGGGGTGTTGAGGTGCAGACGTCTTTTGGAATTTTGAAAGCAAGCATTACTTCCTTTGGAGTTGGGCTCTGGAGAGCAGGAAAGGATTGGGAACGTTTGTAGTGGCGGACAAGTTGCAAAGATAGTACAAAATGTTCCCGTATACTCCTCACCCAGTTTTCCCCATTCTTAATCTCTCTCTATATATATGTGCATATTTTTCCTTTTGACTTAATTTCTTAAGTACTTAAGAGTATCTCAAGCCTAGACACTTTGCCAACTATCTAAAGCTCACCTCTGGATGTTCAGACACAAGTAACCTATTAATGTAACATTCTGAGGAAGTCCCTCTGGATCCTGCTCCAATCTTGACTGGCTGCCCTTCCTGTCTGAGGATTCCCACTCCCGCCTCTGTGCTAGGTTTCCTGTTCCTAAAAGCCATATTTCTCTCTTCCTTGGTTTACTCATACATAAGCTTTTAAAATAGCTTTCTGAGAAAAAATACATGGGAAATAAAATTTTGCATATCTAAAAATGTCTTTATTCTAGCTTCGTACTTGACTGATAAGTTGGCTACATACAGACTTTTCCTTTCAATTCCCACGCTGCTGTTGGGACATCTATAGCCATTGTGATTATGAGCCTTTGAAGGGGATCTGTTTGTTTTGTTTATTTTTCCTTTGTGGAAGCATATGTCATGTTATCTTTATTCTCAGTCTTTTCTTCCCGTGTGTATGTATATTCCTTTTTTTATACTACCTGTTCATGTTTCATGGTTGCAATATCGTCTCTTAGTTAATATTAGTTTGGGGGAGAAATTTCTTCCCCCTGCACGGTCCCTTATTTCTTCCAAGTTGGTTTTTCTACTTGTTTTGGTCTCTGTTTCTGTCTCTGTCTCTATTTCTCTCTCTTTCTCTTTCTCTCATTCTTTAATGATAAACTATTTCCTCGGGTGTTTGATAATCCTGGACAGGCAAAAAACAGTGGATTGGAAACTCCAACACACAAAGTTGTTACTGTCAGGAGATGGTCTGGACTCATAAGTTGAGCAATGTCTAATATAAATATAATTTTTAAAAAAGTGTTTCCTCCTGAGAAGGTCATATTCTCTAGAGAAGGCTGTTCTCATCTCCTGGCAGAAAGAGGAAGCCATCCTGCCAGTATTTTGGAAGCTGCATAGAGGAAGAGGAACCCAAGCTTCAGCAAGCAGTTCCCTTGTTTCACGATTGTAACCCACCTTTACATGTGGGGTGGCCCAAGCCAGAGACTTGGGTTAGCTCTCTTCAGGGAATAAACCTCCATTTTTTCCCCTCTGGTAGGGGAGGGTAATTGGGTAATTGGAGATCTGATAGTTGCTTATGTAGACTTTCAATCAGTCACCTAGTTTCCTAAATATATCTAGGTCACCCATTTACCCCTCCTTCAGGTATCTGATGTGGTATTTCCAGAGGCTGTGGAGGATTCATATTAATCAGTTTGATTGTCACCTCTCTCCATAGGACTATGCTGCCTTGGGTCTGCTGATTCATTTGTGACTCTCCATCTACTTTCTAGCATCCAAAGTTATTGCCGTTAGCTCCTTTTTGTTCCCTCCTTTTCTGTAGATTTCTGTCTTAAAATCTATTTCTTCATTTTAGTGGGATTGCAGTAGAAATGATAATAGGTGCATGTATTCCACCTGCTATGTTTTTATTAGTGGTCTCTGTTATTCTCATTTTCTCCTCTTGATGTCTTCACTTTTCATCCTATTACTTATCCACCTCATGATTAAGCATTAGAAAAGAGTTTGCCAAATAATTTTACACTTCAATGACACAGAGACCAAGA
Organism: Hylobates moloch; assembly: GCF_009828535.3. Taxonomy (NCBI): domain Eukaryota; kingdom Metazoa; phylum Chordata; class Mammalia; order Primates; family Hylobatidae; genus Hylobates; species Hylobates moloch. Next base: position 45,340,823 of record NW_026652284.1, on the reverse strand, counting down.
AAAAGAAAGATTATTTGACTTAGAGAAGAGCTGAGAAAATGGCAAGTCAAATGTCTTAATTATTCTTTTATTTTACTTTTTTAATTGAAACAGAATCTCGTTCTGTCACCCAGGCTGGAGTGCAGTGGCAATCTGATCTTGGCTCATAGCAACTTCTGCCTCCCGGGTTCAAGCAATTCTCATGCCTCCAGCCTCCCAGCTAGCTGGGACTACAGGTGCACACCACCACACCAGGATAATTTTTGTATTTTTTTTTAGTAGAGCCAGGGTTTTGCCATGTTGGTCAGGCTGGTCTCGAACTCCTGACCCCAAGTAATTCACCCACCTTGGCCTCCCAAAGTGCTGGGATTATAGGCATGAGCCACTGTGCCCAGCCTTAATTATACTATTCAATGAATCTCCAGTCCAACAACAAATGTCCTGTCTTATTTACATACTAAATGTGTGGTGGTTGCTATCAACAGGCTCAAAGGTCCTCTAACAAGACAATTCCACAGCAAAAAAAATTTTTAGGCAATTGTTTGCCTAGTGGAATAATACAGCATACATTCTATACAGGCAAAAGTTCGCTAGAATTTGTTGACTTGTATTTTCAACAGTGCCCTACCACTGAAAGTGGCAGTGGAGTTGCAATAAAAATAGTATTTAAAACACATTATAAAAGATAAAACCACTTTATAGTCTTAACTACTATAGTGTGATTTTAATCTGCTTAATGCTTCTTTTGAAAATAAACTGAAATAAAAGTTTTTGTATTTTTTGACATTTGAAACTATTTTTTTCATTAAAAATCAATTTATGTGAAATTGTGGTTTTCTTTTTCTTTTTTTTCTTTTATTTTTTGAGATGAAGTCTCATTCTGCCACCCTGGCTGGACTGCAGTGGCACAATCTAGGCTCACCACAACATCCGCTTCCCAGGTTCAAGTGATTCTCCTGCCCCAGCCTCCGGAGTAGCTGGGACTACAGGTGCACACCACCACGCCTGGCTAATTTTTGCATTTTAAGTAGAGACGGGTTTCACTATGATGGCCCGGCTGGTCTTGAACTCCTGACCCCAGGTGATCCGCCTGCCTTGGCCTCCCAAAGTGCTGGGATTACAGGCATGAGCCACCACGCCCGGCCTATGGTTTTTTATTTCCTCTTGATGCTTAAAAACCTTTTGAGACTCTGGGGAAAACTGTAGAAGACATGACTGTAAAAACAGGGTGGTATGTCTTCAGTGATGGTGTGCCAGCCTCATATATTCAAAGTGAAGTTCCTGCTTCTGCATTTATTCATATGCTGGATAATTTAAGCTACTAAATTGAAAGCAAATAAGAAAAATAAGGGAGAACAAGAATCAGGAAACAATTAAAAGTACTGAACATTTATTGAGTGCCAGTTATGTGCTAGGCATTTTCATGCATGTTGAAGTCTTTGCCTAGAGTTTTCTTTGTTGAACAAAAACCTTAGTGGGCTTATAACTGAGAACTTTGTATATAGGTAACGTGCTCTACCAGAAATTTAGTGTGAAGACTACTATTATTATAAGATGGCAACTATCTTCAAAGGAAAGATATCTGTAATTTGCTGTTAGAATGGCAATGTATTCTTTTAGGAACTTGCTGTGCAGAAATATATATATATATTCATATATAAAGTCAACTCTCTGGCCAGATGTGGTGGCTTACACCTGTAATCCTAGTACTTTGGGAGGCCCAGGCAGGCGGATCATTTGAACTCAGGAGTTCGAGACCAGCCTGGGCAACATGGTGAAACCCTGTCTCTACCAAAAATAGCTGGGGGTGGTGGCGTGCGCCTGTAGTCCCAGTTACTTGGGAAACTGAAGTTGGAGGATCGTTTGAGCCCGGGAGGTCCAGGCTGCAGTGAGATGAGATTGCACCACTGCACTCTAGCCTGGGTGGCACAGTGAGACCCGGTGTAAAAAAAAGAGTATAGTCAACCCCATTATTCATGGATTCTGCATTTGTGAATTCACGTGCTTTCTAAAATTTATTTGTGACCCCAGGACCAATGCTTCTGGTTGCTTCCATGGCCATTTGCAGATGTGCTGAGGGGAACTTGAGTTGCCTGCCCATGAGGCAGAGCCAGGCAGTGCTCTGCATTCTTGCTTCAGCTCTCACACTGTGAGCACATGTCATTTTGGCGGTTTATTTGTTGGCATATTTTTTGCATGTTTGCACTTTTTGTTTTGGTGATTTCTCTGTTTAAAATGGCTCCCAAGCATAGTGCTGGACTGCTGTTCAGCATTCCTAAGCCCAAGAAGGCTGTGATGTGTCCTACAGAGAAAACACATGTGGTAGATAAGCTTCCCTCAGGCATGAGTTACAGTGCTGGTGGCTGTGAGTTCAATGTTAATACATCAACAATACACAGTCATGCACCACATAATGACGTTTTGGTCAGTGACAGACTGCATATATGATGATGGTCCCATAAGATTATAATAGAGCTGAAAATTCTTATCACCTACTACTTAGTGCATGCCTTAAATCATTATTTTAGAGTATATTCTTTCTATTTAAAAAGTTGACTGTAAATCAGCCTCAGGCAGGTCCCTAGGGAGGTATCCAGAAGAAGGCATTGTTATCATAGAGATGACAGCTCCAAGCCTGTTGTTGCCCCTGAGGACAAGATGTGGAGGTGGAAGGCAGTGATAGTGATGATCCTGACCTTCATAGGCCTAGGCTAATGCATGTGTTTGTGTCTTAGTTTTCAACAAAAAAATAAATTAAAAACCTTTAAAAATTCAAAATAAAAAAGCTTGTAGAATAAGCATGTAAAGAAAATACTTCTGTACAGCAGTATAATATATTTGTGTTTTACACTATTACAAAAAGTCAAAACTTAAAAACATAAACTAAAAAGTTACAGTAAACTAAGTTTAATTTGTTATTGAAGAAAAATATTTTATAAATTTAGTGTAGTCTAAGTGTGCAGTGTTTATAAAGTCTATAGTAGTGCACAGTAACGTCTTGGGCTTTCACATTCACTCCCCACCCACTCATTCAGTCACCCAGAACAACCTGCAGTCCTGCAAGCTCCATTCGTGGTGAGTGCTCTGTACACGTGTACCATTTTTTATCTTTTCTTTTTTTTTTTTTTTGAGATGGAGTCTTGCTCTGTCTCCCAGGCTGGGCAGTGGCGTGATCTAGGCTCACTGCAACCTCTGTCTCCTGGATTCAAGCGATTCTCATGCCTCATCCTCCAGAGTAGCTGGGATTACAGGCACCCACGACCATGCCTGGCTAATTTTTGTATTTTTGGTAGAGACGGGGTTTTGCCATGTTGGCCAGGCTGCTCTCGAACTCCTGACCTCAGGCGATCCACCCACAGTGGCCTCCCAAAGTGCTGGGATTACAGGCGTTAGCCACCACCCCCGGCTCATTTTTTGATCTTTTATGCTGTATTTTTACTGTACCTTTTCAATGTTTGGATACACATTGTGTTACAATTGCCTACAGCATTCAGTACAGTAACATGCTGTGCAGGTTTGTAGCCTAGGAGCAATAGCCTATACCACACAGCCTAGGTGTGTAGTAGGTGCTGCTGTCTAGGTTTATGTAAGTACACTCTGTGATGCTTGCATGATGATGAAATCATCAAACCACACACTTATCAGAACCTATCCCCACTGTTAAGTGATACATGACTGAATATTATATAATGAGTCAATAAACTAAAAAACACATGACACGAGGTTATATATATTAATCAACTGACAAAAATCTTGTGACCAGAGGCTCACAGAAACCTAATCTTTTATTTCCACCAGGAGCAATGCTTCAATATTTTCTAATTCAGTGTTCCAAGTAACTTTATAGGACACAACTACTGTGAATAATAAGAATTGACATGTACACACATACAACACTATCTTCAAGAAAAAAAAATCAATTTGGGGAGATATAAAAATAAATAAAGATAATGCAAATGGAAGCATTTGAGTGACACTCAAAGAAAACAACTCAAACACATTGGCAGCCGAATGGAGAATGAGTCCATCTATTGAACTAATTTTTGGTATTCAAGTAAAACTCTTTCCTGCCAATAAAATGGAGGGGTGGCACCTACTGCTTGGCTGCTTTCTGCTTTTTTTTTTTTTTTTTAGTACAAACAAGGCTGTACTCAAAATATGGATAAACATATCCATGTGAATTTTATATAAGGTTCTTCCTTGTAGAATAATTTTTCCTCATTTTCCTCACGTAGCAAAGAGAATGTTTCTTTGATCTCTTCCTGCCATCTAGGCAGCACAATTCAAACTGCTATTTAATATCCTTTGCCCTGGTTTATGTTCCCTGAAAGTGACAGATCGTTCTGTTTGTAATCTGCATCTAATCTGTATTTCTGCCAAGTTTCAGCTCTTGTTTTTCCTATTTAGCAGTGGACCAAAGTTTCAAGTGAAGCATTTAAAGCTGGAGTTTGCAATTCACAAATGAAAAAAAATTAACTTAAAATGGCCGTTCTTGGAGGAGTGTGACTTGGATTAATTTGACTTTTTCTATCATTTAACATGATATCAAATGCTTGAAGGAACTTCAGAAATTCTGGCAGAATATCAGCCAAGGCCTGGTTTTCTCCTGCTGCCTCTCTCCACTGTCCTCCTCTTCTTCTCCCTCCTGAGGTTCACAGAAGAGTCTGTCTATAGCATAGATGTCATGATATTGAGTTCATTTATTCACGGTTTCTAAGACTTGATCAGTGCTTTTTTTTCCTTTCTTCTTTTTATTTCATATCTGGGGCCCTTCCATCGTCTCTCCAGGAGCACCCCTTAGCCCCCTTTGGCTGGCTCTCTCCCCTTCTCTCCCTCCCTTCCTTCTCTTCCCCTCACAGCGGGCTCATTAATCCAGTGCCTTTACCCCGAAACAATTAATCCCAGGTTTTCTTCAGATTTTCTCTGTGCCTCTGATTTCTCTACTCAGACTCTTCACTTTTTCCAATCAATTCCCAGTCATTTGTCTTGATGAGAGTCCATTTCCCATCTAGGATCACCTGGTAGCTTTTGCCAGAGCATTTTTTTCTACCAGACCCACAGGTGGTTGAAGGAGAATTTAGAACAGCTAAGTGCAGTTATTGCTGAATGACCTTGGGGTCAGTAGGCATGACTGAGTGGAGGAAGTCCATCAGCCCAGGACAATGAGCAGATGGCCTTGGGCACAACCAAGCCACACAATTGTATATTTTCTTTCAGGTTGGCTGCCATTATATAATCTCGGTGTTATAAGAGTAGACTGATTCAGTTACTCTTAAAAGCACCAAAATCTATTAAAAATAGTTTATAGAAGAAAAAAAGAAGGATCCTTAAACATATAATATTGAAAGCACTAAATCCAACTGTTGCATTTTATGAATAAGTTATTTACAAGTTTTACTAGAAGTAGGACCATAACTCAGGCCTACAGAGTTCTAGTTCAGTGCTATTTAATTTTTAAGTAATTAATCAATGATTGGCAAGTGTAGCAAAGTAATTAATGACTTGCAAATATTTAGGTTTGTTTCATTATTAAAATCAATCCTTTTATTAATCAGTATTGTGAATTAGTATAATCATTAGTTTTTGGTGAATATTTTCAGTTGCCTTGCAGATAGACATTTTTAACAACTTTATAGAGGTAAAATTGGCTTACAATAAACTGCATATATTTAAAGTACCCAGTTTGACAAAATTTGACCTATGTGTACGCTCTTGGAACCATCACCACAAAGCAAAATAATGAACGTATCTGTTACCATCACACATTTCCTTGAGCCATTTTTAAATTCCTCTCTCCCACTCCTTTTCGTTCCATCCATGCCCCCCATGTTTGGCAACCACTGATTTGTCTTATGTCACCATATGTCAGGGTGTATTTCCTAGGATCTTATCTAAACGGAATTGTACAGGGTGTACTTATTTTTGTCTTTATTTTCTTTTTCACTCAGCATAGTTTTTTCAGATTCGTCCATGCCATTGCCTAAATCAATAGTTTGGTTCACTTCATTGCTGTGGATCTACCATATTTGTCTTTATCCATTCGCCTGTTGATGGGCATTTGGGTTGCCCCCTTTTGGGTTATAGACATAGTTTTCCGACTTTGGAAGGGTTGACATTTTGGGCTGGCCAATTCTTTGTCACAGGAGCTGTTCTGTGCACTGTAGAATGTTCAGCAGAATTCTTGATCTCTACCCATTATATGCCAATTGCACCCCCGCAATGTGACAACCAAAAACATCTCCAGACATTGGCAGATATCCTCTGGGAAGCAAAATCACCTCAAATTGCAAACTATTGGGCAAAAAAACAGAGCTGCTGTGAATATTAAAGTAGAAGACTTTGTACTGAAAATACGCCTTCATTTCTCTTGGATAAATACAGCAGTGGAATGGCTAGGTCATATAGGTGCTTATTTAACTTAAAAAAAAATCAAATGGTATTCAAAAGTGATTAAAAGTTTCCTCCAGCAGGGCGTGGTGGCTCACACCTGTAATCTCAGCACTTTGGGAGGCCGAGGTGGGCTGATCACCTGAGGTCAGGAGTTGGAGACCAGCCTGGCCAACATGGAGAAACCCCCGTCTCTACCAAAAATACAAAATTAGCCGGGTGTGGTGGCACATGCCTGTAATCCCAGCTACTTGGGAGGCTGAGGCAGGAGAATCGCTTGAACCTGGGAGGCGGAGGTTGTGGTGAGCCTAGATGGCACCACTGCACTCTAGCCTGGGCAACAAGAGTGTAACTCTGTCTCAAAAAAAAAAAAAAGTTCCCTCCAGCAGCGTGTGAGAGTTCAAGTTCCTCAACATCCTTGCCAACACTCGATGTGGTCAGTGTTTTCAATTTTACACATTCTAATAGGACTGAAGCGGTATCTCACTGTGTTTTTACTTTTCATTTATCTGACGACTAACAATATTGAGCATCTTCATATGCTTATCTTCTTTGGTGGAGTTCTTGGAGATCATAATCTTTCATCACTCGATGACCCATGTCTTAAAAACTGTTATTTCATACATTTTGTCCATTTATTTAGTAGTTGTAGGTTGGAGGGTAGACCCAATCCCTGAGAGTTGGTCTTGGCTGAAATCAGGACTCTGGACACCTGCCTACACATGTTTTCCTAGCAGTTACTCGCAGCCATGTAACTCCCTGCCGTATGTCCCCTCTTTCTTCAATTTCCAGTCCTTAGACTTTTGCTTTTCTTGTTTTTGGCTTTTAACATTAGTTTGCGGCCGGGCGTGGTGGCTCACGCTTGTAATCCCAGCACTTCGGGAGGCCGAGGCGGGCGGATCATGAGGTCAGGAGATGGAGACCACGGTGAAACCCCGTCTGTACTAAAAATACAAAAAATTAGCTGGGCGTGGTGGCGGGCGCCTGTAGTCCCAGCTGCTCGGAGAGGCTGAGGCAGGAGAATGGCATGAACCCGGGAGGCAGAGTTTGCAGTGAGCCGAGATTGCGCCACTGCACTCCAGCCTGGGCGACAGAGTGAGACTCCGTCTCAAAAAAAAAAAAAAAAAAAAATTAGTTTGCTTAATGAAAAGTTTACATCATGTGTTTTCTCTTCTTGTTCTTATTTGCTGACTTCTGTTGCATCTTTAAAAATTGCCAGGGAGCTTATGCACAGTGGCTCACGCCTGTAATCCCAGCACTTTGGGAGGAGCGTTAGAGGGCAGGAGTTCAAGACCAGCCTAGCAACAAAGTGAGACTGCTTCTCCCCATGGGGTCTCTACAAAAAAAAATTTTTTTTAATCAGCCAAACATGATCCTAGCTACTTGGGAGACTGAAGTGGGAGAACTGTTTGAGCTCAGGAGTTCGAGACTGCAATGAGCTATGATTGTGCCACTGCACTCCAGAATGGAACAAAACCCTATCTCTAAGAAAAAAAATTGCCATGGTAGCTAAATGATGTTTACAAGTTTTAATTAAATAACCAGATACACAAAGGATTAAGAGGATAAATGGATGGAAGGGATGGATAAAGATTGAAAATATCACTTCATTCCATGTAGAGATTTACTTTTGGTGTCCTTACAAGTAAACAGGTACAAAAGAAAACAAGTTATAAAACGGGTTTCATCAAAGTTAAACACTTTAAGAATAAAAGTTAATAAAGCAATAAAGTAAGCTACAGATTGGAAGAAAATATTTGCAACACATTCAGCTTTATACAGCTTAAAAATAAAAGTGGTCAAAAGACATTAACACACACTTCATAAAAGGAGGTATGCAAATGGCCAGTGCACGTGCAAGGGTGGACATCATCCTTAGTCATTAGGGAAATGAAAATTGAAACTGCAGTGATACCACTACACATACACTAGAATGACTATTACTAAAAGGACTAAAAGGACTGACTATGCCAAATACTGGAAAAGATATGGAGCAACTGGAACTCTCATACATTGCTTGTGGGAATGCAATATTGTGCAGTCACTTTGGAAAATGGTATGACAGTGTTTTATAATGTTAAATATTTATTTATCCTATGACTCATCAATCTGAGTCCTAGATATTTTTCTTTTGGACATGAAAACATATGTCCATGCAAAAAACTTTTATGTAATGTTTATAGAAGAATTATTCATGATAGTTCAGAACTGGAAAGCCCAAATGTTCATCAATAGGTGAATGGATAAACTTGACATGTCCTTATATGGAATACTACACTCAACAATAACAAAGAGTGAAATGCTAATACATGTAACAATCTGGAAGAATCTCAAAAATATGCTTAATGAAAGAAAAAGACTACACATGTATGATCTAATTTATATGAAATCCTAGAAATGGCTAAAACTATAGTGACATAGGGCAGAACAGTCGTTCTTGGGGTCAGGGGCGAGAACCAACTGCAAAAGGACAGGAAGAAAGTTTTTGGGTAATGGAAGTGTTTTATATTTTGATTGCATTGTAGTTATGTAACTGTTTACAATTGCCCAAATTCATCCAACTGTACACTTAAGAGAGGCAAATTTTATTGTATGTAAATTATCCTTCAATAAAGCTTGAGTAGGGGAGTAAATGGGTGATATTTAAATTGGAAAGATAAATAGGGAATAACTATTTTTTATAGTGAATGGTGCAGTTTCTGATCTGACATCTCATTCTGTGTTTAGGCTCTTCCACACTTTGTGGACACGCTTTCTTCAGGGATGTTTTAAAGAAAATAATATAAAACTTTGACGTGTCTTCAATTTTTTACTGAAAACTTTAATACAAATGCTGCACAAATCACTAGGAACATGCTACAAAACCAAACTAAACTTGCAAATATGTGATTAGCAATTTAGGCTGGGAAGTGAAGACACACTATTGGCTCCTTATATTTTACTATCTTTGCTTTAAAAATGTGTGCTGTTAGACTGTGATTAAGGTGTTCGGGTGAAACATAACGAAAGAAAGAAACAGAATGAAAGAGCACTACCGAAAACATGTACTTTCCTCACTGAGGAATATTAAAATCAAAGCCTAATTTGACAGCTTAAATGTTGTAGGTTCAGCAATAAATAGTGGTGTGTTCAATAGTGACCTTTTTCCCTTGGGTCTTTGAAAACCTGAGATCCACTTTGATTTTCTGAGCTAAAGTGTCCGGAATGGAAACATTGCCAGAATTATGCTTTAAAAACACAGGCAGTAAAACCATGGAAGCGTATAGAGAAAAAGGTCTTCAAGTTGTAAATCCCAGTGGGTAAGGGGTTTTTCAAAACACAGTTTCTGGAAAATCTCTTGCTTTTCTAATCTACAGTGTGGTGCATTAAACAGGGCTTAGAGACCTGTGTCCAATAACAGTATCCTGTGGGAACAGGAGGGCGTGTGCTGCTGAGCACCAGGACACTCTTTTCTTGCTTTCTCCTTTGTTTGTTTGTTTTTGAGACAGAGTCTGGCTCTGTCGCCGAGGCTAGAATGCAGTGGCACGATTTTTCAGCTCACTGCAACTTCCACCTCCCGGATTCAAGCGATTCTCCTGCTTCAGCCTCCCGAGTAGCTGGGATTACAGGTGCCCACCACCACACCTGGCTAATTTTTTTGTATTTTTAGTAGAGACAGGGTTTCACCATTTGGGTCAGGCTGGTCTGGAACTCCTGACTGACTTCAAGTGATCCGACCCCTCAGCCTCCCAAAGTGTTGGGATTACAGGTGTGAGCCACTGCGCCTGGCCTCTTCTTTCTCCCTTGATGCTTTGTTCGGCTTCCTGATTGGAGTTTAGACACATTTCTTTCTCTCTCTCTCTCTCTCTGTCTCTTTCTTTCTGTCTGTCTCTGTCTCTCTCTCCCTCTTTAGTAGATACATCAACTTCCTCCAAAATCAAATATTTTATTTATGTATTCTCATTTATGATAAAGAATTTTGTAAAAACCAGTGTTCTGACAAACGTATGTCACACTTGTGCCTGAAACATTTGTATATTACAGATAAAAGGGGCCCATGGAAAGTGGGTTGCTGAGAACACTGAGCTTGGAAGTTGGACAGAGTTTGAATGTTGGCTCCACTATTGATTCTGTTTTTACTAGGTACATGACTTTGAGCCAGTGTCTTAAACTTTCTAGGCCTCAGTTTCCTTATATTTCCATAAAGTGGAATTAATGCCTTGCAAAATTGTTGAGAGGAGATATTGTATCTCAAACCCGAATGTCCCTTATGTTTGCCACTAAATCTATAGCATCCTAGTCTCCCATCTGCCACATGAAAGGGCCACCTCCCTGTCTTCTCTCTAGGTTCCCTAGGAGCGCTGTTTCACTTGCAGGTTGAGGAGCAGACTGAGTTTCTGCAGTCAGTTTGGCTCCACTGTCCTTTGGCTACGCTGCCTGTCTGGGTTGAGGCTGAGCTGGGCTCGGCGCCGGTGAAATGGTGTCTCTGCCTGGTGCCAAGAGCTTCTACTCCACGTGCCTCCACTTCTCTGCTGCTCCTCTGAGTCTCTGGAAGAGGGAGGTGTCTTCTGGAAGAGGGAGGTGTCTTCTGTTTGTATCCCCTTCACTCTGCAAATTACCAGGAGTGCTTGTTCCCTGGTACGAGCCTGGCCTGGAGTAGCCCAGCTAATTTTTGTAGTTTTTCATAGAGACAGGGTTTCACCCAGGTTGGAGTGCAGTGATGTGATCATAGCTCGCTGCAGCCTCTAACCCCAGCGCTCCGTGGTTCCCATCATGGCTGCCTTCTTCTCCAGCTCCCCTGGTCCATGAGACCTGCTTGTGCGCAGACCGAAAATGCAGACAGTATCCATGTAGGTGCTTTCCCGAGGGGCCTGTCCATATAGGTGCTTTCCAGAGGGGATCGTGGGTCCTGTAAACTCAGGAGATGGATTGTGGGATCATAATGTCCATGTTTTCTTTCTGTTTTTAAATATTTGGTTTTTTTTTTTCTACCTATGGTGATATCTCTAAATATTACAGTTTAGTTTTACCTTTTTGAAATTTAAATAGTTTCTTTCTTTTCTTTTTTTGAGATGGAGTCTCGCTCTGTCACCCAGGCTGGAGTGCAGTGGCGCAATCTCGGCTCACTGCAAGCTCCGCCTCCTGGCTTCACACCATTCTCCTGCCTTAGCCTCCCGAGTAGCTGGGACTACAGGCGCCCGCCACCACGTCGGGCTAATTTTTTGTATTTTTTGTAGAGAGACGGGGGTTTCACTGTGTTAGCCAGGATTGTCTTGATCTCCTGACCTCGTGATCCTCCAGCCTCGGCCTTCCAAAGTGCTGGGATTACAGGCGTGAGCCACCGCGCCCTGGCATTTTTTTTTTTCTTTGGAGTTTCGCTCTTGTTCCCCAGGCTGGAGTGCAAAGGCACCATCTTGGCTCACTGCAACCTCCGCCTCCCGGGTTCGAGAGATTCTCCTGCCTCAGCCTCCCAAGTAGCTGGGATTATAGGCATATGCCACCACACCTGGCTAATTTTGTATTTTTTAGTAGAGACAGAGTTTCACCATGTTTGTCAGGCTGGCCTTGTACTCCTGACCTCAGGTGATCCACCCACCTCAGCCTCCCAAAGTTCTGGGATTACAGTTGTGAGCCACCGTGCCCGGCCTAAATAATAAAATTATTTTTCACGTAGTCCTTTATGTCTTTGATTTTTTTGCTCACTTTTTTTTTTTTTTGATGAAGTTTCGCTCTTTAGCTCAGGCTGGAGTGCAGTGGTGCGATCCCGGCCCACTGCAACCTCTGCCTTGTTGTTTCAAGTGATTCTCCTGCCTTAGCCTCCTGAGTAGCTGGGATTACAGGCATCCGCCAAGACGCCCAGCTACTTTTTGTATTTTTTCATAGATACGGGGTTTCACCCAGGTTGGAGTGCAGTGATGTGATCATAGCTCGCTGCAGCCTCTAACTCCTGGGCTCAAGTGATCCTCCTGAGTAGCTAGGAGTACAGATGCATGCCCAGCTAATTTTTTAATTTTTTGCAGACAGGGTCTTGCTATGCTGCCGAGGCTGGTCTTAAACTCCTGGCCTTAGTGATTCTCCTGATCCTCCCACCTCAGCATCCCAAAGTGTTGGAATTACAGGTGTGAGCCACGGTGCCTGGCCCTCACTCTATGTTAGTAGGATTCATCAATGTTGGGAATAGCCATGGCTGTTCATTTTCGTTACTATATGCTATTCTATTGTACATATACACCACAATTTGTCCATCTGCTCTAGTGCTGATGGTAGTTGGCTTATTTCCAGCTTTTCACTATTATAAACAAAACCGTGATGAACACTCTTGTACATGGCTCTGTACACAGTGTACAGGAGCTTCTCCAAGCTGCATGTGCAAGAGTGTCATAGAGGGGTCACCCTGTATGCATATCTCTTACTTTATAGGTTAATCCAAATCTTTTTTCCAAAGAGATTATACCAACTTACATCCCTGTCAAATAAATCAACATTAGTTGATCACCAACTATGTTATTTAGGTCTTGGGGGAAGAAGCAATAAACAGAACAGAAAAAATCCCTGCCAGCATTGAGTTTATATTAAAGTGGATGGTGACAAATTTAAAAAAACCATAATATTACAAATGTAAATGAAATGAAACAATAATGCATAGTAAGGGGGGAGAGGGTAAGAGTGGAGTGGAGTGCTCTTTCAAGCAAAGGTAATTGTGGTGGACTTTCTACCTCTTCAAGGAGGTCAAGGTCAGATTTAAAGATTTATGAACTTGGACTTCTTGTTTTCACTTCTGTAAGATGTAAGGAGCTTGGAAATCATCTCTCCGTCCTAACAACAAGTAAAAACCTGAACAGACAGAAACATCAGCAACTCTTTTTGGGTCTACAAGGAGGGAAGGACACAGAGTAAAGTGCTGTCTGCACGACTGGAGAGACAAACAAGTGAATCCAGGGAGCCATGACTTACTGGAGCAGAGACCCATAAGCAGAAACCTCTGCAGAAATTAATGCCAGGGAAGGAAAACCTAAACTGTAAATGACAAATTGGTGGAGCCTCAGAGTGGGCAAGGCTGGGAGTTAAAACTCCAGAGGGATCCACTGATAGGGGTGCTTCCATGATATTAGGAGATTTACCTCCGGAGCTTATCCAGGTTCCCACACTAAATATTGGAGGAAAATCCCCTCGTTCTTCTGACAGGGGAGGGGAAAATGAATCCCTTTGAAATACACCAGCGTATTCTGTTAATAAGGTCTGTCCTTAGGAGAAACAAGTTAGCCAGAGCCTGTCTTGCTGGGGTATTATCAGAGCCTAAAGATCTGGGGAAGGACTGGCTGGGCAGGTTGGCCCATGCCTGTAATCCCAGCACTTTGGGAGGCCGAGGCAGGGGGATCACTTGAGGTCAGGAGTTTGAGACCAGCCTGGCCAATGTGGTGAAACCTCTTCTCTACTAAAAATATAAAAATTAGCCAGGCGTAGAGACGCACTCTTGTAATCCCAGCTACTTGGGAGGCTGAGGCAGGAGAATTGTTTGATGGAGGTTGCAGTGGGCCGGGATCTTGCCACTGCGCTCCAGCCTGAGTGACAGAGAGACATTCCATAAAAAAAATTAAATTTAATTTAAAAAGACCTGGGGGAGAGAAATACCTAATTCCAGTCAGCTTCAGCTTTCCACATGGAGAACAGGGGTAAACACCCACCTGTAGCCCACTATAATCATCCTGTCCCACCTAAGGGGAGGAAGAACTGAGGAGTACTTGTGAAGGTCACCATCCAGAGTCACAGGCTCACTAAAAGACTGAGACCTCATCACAGGAATTCAGAATGCTTTCTCCCTGCATCCCTTGCCACCACAGCACTAAAAAAAAATTTACAGCTATTTTTTTTTAATGTGGTACATCATGTCCAGCTACCAAGAAACAATTATAAGACATACCAGAGGGCAAAAAAGCCCAACACAATTTGAAGAAATAGAGGAGGTATCAGAACCAGACTCAAACGTGGAAGGGATGCTGGAATTATTAGACCAGGAGTTTAAAACAACTGTAATTAATATGCTAAAGACTCTCATGGGTGAAGAAGACAGCATAGAAGAACAGATGGACAGTGGAAGCAGAGAAATAGAAATCCTAAGAAAGAACCAAAAAGAAATGCCAGAGATAAAAAATGCTGTAACAGAAATGAAGGATGCCTTTGATGGGCTTATTAGTAGATTGGACATGGCTGAGGAAAGGCTCTCTGAGCTTGAAGATATGTCAATAGAAACTCCAAAATGTGAAAAGCAAAGAAAACAAAGACCAAAAAACCAAAACAATATCCCAGGACTATCAGACAACTACAAAAGGTATAACATACACATAACGGGAATACCAGAAGGAGAAGAAAGAAAGAAAGGAAAGAAATATTTGAAATGATAATGACTGAGAATTTTCCTGAAGTTAATATCAGACATCAAACTACAGACCCAGGAAGCTCAGAAAATACCAAGCAGGATAAATGCCAACAAAACTACACCTCAGCATATCATTTTCAAACTACAGAAAATCAAAGATATGGAAAAACATCCTTAAAGAAGCCAGAAGGAAAAAATACTTTACCTGTAGAGGACCAAAATAAGAACTACATCTGACTTATTTTCAGAAGTCATGCAAGCAAGAGAAAAATGTAGTGAAATATTTAGAGTTGAGGTCAGGTACAGTGGCTCATGCTTGTAATCCCAGCACTTTGGGAGGCTGAGGTGGAAGCATCATTTGAGCCTAGAAGTTTGAGACCAGACTGGGCAACATAGGGAGACCTTGTCTATACTAAACATTTTAAAAATTAGCCAGGTGTGGTGGTGTGCACCTGTAGTCCCAGCTGTTCAGGAGGCTGAGGTGGGAGGATTGCTTGAGCCTAGGAGTTCAAGGCTGCAGTGAGCTATGGGTGACATGAGTCTGGGTAACAAAGAGAGACCCCGTCTCAAAAATAACAAATAAATAAAGTGTTCAGAGGAAAAAACCACCAACCTAGAATTCTGTATCCCGAGAAAGTACCCTTCAAAAGCGACAGAGAAATAAAGACTTTCTCATACAAACAAAATTTGAGGGAATTTGTTGCCAGAAGACCTGCCTTCCAAGAAATGTTAAAAAATATTCTTTAGAGAGAAGGAAAATGATATAGGTCAGAAACTCAAATTTGCATACAGAAAGGAAGAGTATCAAAGAATGAATAAGTAAAAGTAAAATATTTTATTTTCCTTATTCTTAATTGATGTAACAAATAACAGTTTATTCAAAATAATAATAATAGCAACGATATATTCAATTATGTGTGCCTGTGTATTTTCATATATAAGTGAAATGAATGACAGTAATGACACAAGGGATAGGAAGGAGAAATTAAGATTATTTTATTATTCCAAGATACTCACACTACTTGAAGTGGTACAGTGTTACTTGAAAATAGACTTGGATTAGTTATAAATGTATGTTGCAAACTCTAGAGTAACCATTAAAAAAGTAAAAAAAAAAAAAAAAGTATAATTAGCATGTAAAGAAAAGTGAGAAAATGAAATCATTGAAATGCTCTATTACAACCACCAAAGGCAGAAAAAGAGTGAAAGACAAAAATAGGAACAAAGAACCAGGGCAGCAAATAGAAAATAGCAACAAATGTGGTAGATGTTAATTCAACTATATCAATGACTGCTATGAATATTAATGGTCTTAATCCACTATTTAAAAGACAGAAATTCTTAGAGTGAATGAAAACACAAGACCCAACTGTATGTTGTCTACAAAAAAGTCACTTTAAATATAGACACATATAGATTAAAAATAAAGGCATAGAGAGTAATATACCATGCTAACTTAATTAAAAGAAAGTGGGAGTAGCTATATTAATTTCAGACAGAGCAGATTTCAAAGTAGGAAAAGGTATTAGGGATAAAGAAAGACACTATATAATAATAAAGGGGTCAGTTCTCCACAAAGACATAACAATCCTTAATCTATATACATCTAACTACAGAGCATCAAACTATGGGAGGCAAGAATGGGTAGAACTGCAAGGAGAAACAAGTGAATCCACTATCATAGTTGGAGACTTCAACATTTCTCTATTATAAATGGACAGATCCAGAGGCAGAAAATCAGTAAGGATATAGTTGAATTCAACAACACATTAATCAACTGGATATGATGAACATCTATAAGCTACTTTATTCAGCAGTATC
The DNA here is from genome assembly GCF_009828535.3 of Hylobates moloch. NCBI lineage: Eukaryota > Metazoa > Chordata > Mammalia > Primates > Hylobatidae > Hylobates > Hylobates moloch. Next base: position 45,324,280 of record NW_026652284.1, on the reverse strand, counting down.
AGGATATACATTCTTCTCAAGCTTACATGGAATATTTACCAAGGTAGACCACATTCTGGGCTATAAAACACACCTTAACAAATTTAAAAGAATAGAAATTATACAATATCTGCCCTTAGACTGTAATGGAATTAAACTAGAAATCAATAACAGAGAGATAACTGGAAAACCCCAAAAAACATGCAGATTAAATAACACACTTTCAAATAACACATAAGTCAAAGAAGATATCTCAAGAGAAATTTTAAAATATTTTGAACTAAGTGGAAATGAAAACACAAGTTATCAAAATTTTGGGGATGCAGCAAAAGTAACACTTAGAGGAAAATGTATAGCAATGAATGCAAATATTAGAAAAGAAAGAAGATCTAAAATCAACAATCTAAGTTTTCATTTTAGAACACCAGAAAAAGAAGAGCTAATTAAATGTAAAGTAAGCAGAAGAAAATAAATAAGAATTAGACAAAAAATCAATGGAATTGAAAACAGGAAATCAATAGATAACAGAGAAAAAATCTGGTTCTTTAAAAAGTTCAATACAATTGATAAGAACCTAGCCAGGCTAGCTAAAAAGAAGGAGGGAGAGAGAGAAAGAGGGAGATAGGAAGACAGAGAGAGAGAGAACACAAAAGATCAATATAAGAAACAAAAGAGGGGGACATCAACATAGATCATATAAACATTAAAAAGATAATCAGGGAATACTATGAACAACTCTATCCCCACATTTGGTAACCTAGATGAAATGGACCAATTCCTTGAAAGACATAATTTGCGAAAATTCACATAAGAAATAAACAACTTGAATAGGCCTATATATATTAAAGAAATTGAATCAATAATTAACCTTTCAAAACACAAGGCACCAGGATCAGATGTGTTCATGGTGAATTCTGCCAAACATTTTAAAAGAAAATAATACCATTTCTCCACAATCTCTTTCAGAGGATAGAAGAAGAGATACTAACTCATTTTATGAGGCTAGCATTATCTTAATACCACAACTAGACAAAGACTATGAGAAAAGAAAACCACAAACCAATACCTCTCATGAATATAGATGCAAAAATCCTCAACAAAATATTAGAAAATAAAATCTAACATTGTATGAAAAAATTATACACCACAAGCAAATGGGATTTATCCTGGGTATGCAAGGCTGGTTCAACATTATAAAATCAATTAATGTAATCTATCACATAAACAGTCTGAAAAATCACATAATTATATTAATACATGCAGAAAAAGGCATTTGATAAAATCTAATACCCATTCATGACCAAAAACTCTCAGCAAACTAGGAGTAAAGGGGGACCTTTCTAAACTTGATAAAGAACACCGGCCGGGCGCGGTGGCTCACGCTTGTAATCCCAGCACTTTGGGAGGCCGAGGCGGGCGGATCACGAGGTCAGGAGATCGAGACCACAGTGAAACCCCGTCTCTACTAAAAATACAAAAAAATTAGCCGGGCGTGGTGGCGGGCGCCTGTAGTCCCAGCTACTCGGAGAGGCTGAGGCAGGAGAATGGCGTGAACCCGGGAGGCAGAGCTTGCAGTGAGCCGAGATTGCGCCACTGCACTCCAGCCTGGGTGACAGAGCGAGACTCCGTCTCAAAAAAAGAACACCTACAAAAAAACACCTATGGCTTACATCATAATTAATGGTGAAAAAGTTGAAGCATTCTTGCTAAGATCAAAAACAGGGGAAGGATATCCCTCCCCTCTCATCATTCCTTTTTGGTATCAAACTGGAAGTCCTAGCTTATGCAATAAAAAAAGAAAAGGAAATAAAGATTATACAGATTGGGAAGGAACAAGTAAAACTATCTTTGTTCACAGATGACATGACGGTCTGTATAAAAAAATTCAAAAATTTCAACAAAAATACTCCTGAACTAATAAGCAATTATAGCAAGATTGCAGGATACAAGGTTAATACTGGAAAGTTAACAGTTTTTCTATACACCAGCAATGAACAAGTGGAATTTAAACTAAAAACACGATACCATTTACATTAGCACCAAAAAATGGAAAATACTTTGGCTTAGATCTAAAAAAATATGTACAGGAGCTACATGAAGAAAATTACAAAATTCTAATGAACAAAATCAAATAACTAAATAAATAGGGAGCTATTTCATGTTCATGGATAAGAAGGCTCAATATTGTAAAGATGCCAGTTCTTCCCAACTTAATCTACAGATTCAATGCAATCCCAATCACAATTCCAGTAAGTTAGTTTTTTGAATATCTTCTAACACATTCTAGAGTTTACATGGAGAGACAAAAGACCCAGTATGGCCAACACAATATTGAAGGATAAGAATAAAGTTGGAGTACTGACACTATCTGACTTCAAGACTTAATATAAAGCTATAGTAATCAAGACAGTGTTGTATTGGCAAAATAATAGACAAATAGATCAATGGAAGAGAATAGGGAACCCAGAAATAGACACACATAAATATAGTCAACTAATCTTTTACAATGGAGAAAAGTTAGTCTTTTCAACAAAAAGTATTGGAACTGTGTGGACATGCACACCCATGAGCATGTGCGCGCGCACACACACACACATCTAGACACAGATCTTACACTCTTCACAAAAATTAACTCCAAATAGATCATAGACCTAAATGTAAAGAGCAAAACTATTAAACTCCTAGAAAATGGAAGAAATCTAGGTGACTGTGGTATGGGGATGACTTTTTAGATATAACACCAAAACCAGGATCCTGAAAGAACTAATTGATAAGCTGGACTTCATTAAAATTAAAAACCTTTGCTATGCCAAAGACAGTGTCAAGCGAATGAAAAGGCAAGCTATAGACTTGAAAATATTTACAAAATACACATCATATAAAGAACTGTTACTCAAAATATTCAAGGAACTCAACAAGAAAAGAACAACCCAATAAAGGGGTCAAAGACCTTAGCAATACCTCTGTAAAGAAGATATATAGCTGGCAAATATGCATATGATGCTCCACATTATACATATCGGAAAAATGCAAATTAAAACAATAATGAGATATTACTACATACCTATTAAATGGTCAAAATCTGGAACACTGACAACCACAAATGCTGGTGAGAATGTGGAGCAGCAGAAACTCTCATTCATTGCTGGTGGGAAAGCAAAATGGTAAAGCCACTTTGGAAGACAGTTGAGTGGTTTCTTACCAAACTAAACATATCTTTACCATATAAACCAGCAGCTGTACTCTTTGGTGTTTACCCAAAGGAGTCGAAAACTTATGTCCACACAAAAGCTTGCACATAGTTTCTTACAGCAGCTTTGTTCATGATCACCAAAACTTGGAAGCAAGATGTCTTGGAAGCAAGAATAAATAAATGAATAAATAAATAAATAAATAAACATGTTGAGAATGGAATATTATTCAGTGCTAACAAGAAATGAACTATCAAGCTATGAAAAGACATGAAGGAACCCTAAATGCATATTACTAAGTAAAATAAGCCAATCTGAAAAGGCTACATACTGTATGATTCCAACTATATGACACTGTGGAAAAGCCAAAACTATAGGGATAATAGAAAGATCAGTGGTCGCAAGGGGCTGGTGGAGTGGAGGAGGAACAGGTGGAGCACAAAAGATTTTTAGAGCAAAGAAAATACTGTCATTATACACTTGTTCAAATCCATAGAAGGTCTAACACCAAGAGTGAACCCTAATGTAACTATGGACTTTGAGTGATTATGATGTGTCAGTGTTCATAAATTGTAACAGATGTGCCACTCTGTGGGGGATGTTAATGGGGGAGGCTATGCATCTGTGGGAGCAGAGTATATAGGAAATCTCTGTAATTCCCTTGGAATTTTGCTGCAAACCTAAAACTGTTAAAAAAAAAAAAAAAGGTCTTAAAAAAAAAGGGCTGGGGCTGGGTGTGGTGGCTCATGCCTTTTATCCCAGCACTTTGGGAGGCCGAGGTGGGTGGATAACTTGAGCTCAGGAGTTTGAGACCAGCCTCGCCAACATAGTGAAACCCTGTCACTTCCAAAAATACAAAAAATTAGCTAGGCATGGTTGCGAGTGCCTCTGGGCCCAGCTATTCGGAAGGCTGAGGCAGAAGGATTGCTTGAGCCTGGGAGGCGGAAGGATTGCTTGAGCCTGGGAGGCGGAGGTTGTAGTGAGCTGAGATCGCACCACTGCACTCCAGCCTGGGCGACAGAGACCCTGTCTTAAAAAATAAATAAATAAATAAATAAAAATAAGGGCTGGGTGTGGTGGCTCACACTTGTAATCCTAGCACCTTGGCAGGCCAAGGCATGAAGATTGCTTGAGGCCAGGGGTTTGAGACCTGCCTGGAAAAAATAGTGAGATTTTTGTTTCTATTAAAATAAAAAAAATAGCCAGGTATGGTAGATTGCTTGAACTCAGGAGTTCAAGGATGCAGTGAGCTATAATTGTGCCACCGCATCCCAGCCTGGGTGACAGAGGGAGATCCTGTCTCAAACAAATAAACAAACAAAAAATAACTGTGTCCTTTTGTTGGTTTTAGTTTACATGGCTAATGATATGGGTACCTTTTCATGTAGTTCCTTGGCTATTTGAATTTCCTCTTCTGTGAAGTTCCTATTGAAGTTTTTTTGTCCATTTTTGCATTGTCTTCCCTTATTTTCTTATTGATTCATCAGTTTTTCCCTCTCTTAATTATATCTTTTGATGAACAAAATTAAAATTATGGGGTCAGAGTTATCAATCTTTTTTGCCTAAAACTGCGCTGTTGCTGAATTTTCCTGTGGTTTGATTTCCTTCCTGCAATCTCTGTGGCTGCCTCCTGATGGATGTACCCGCTCACTCCAGTAGGCAGAATGGCCTCAAGAGGTCAGACCACAGGCTTTCAGGGATCCGCCTGGACCTCTGAACCTATAGCCTCATTCCTCCTCATTTTCCCAGTCCCATGGAGCTGTTCACTCCTCAAAGCAACGGGAAAGTGCCTGGTGACCCATTCTTGCCGCGTGGACTGTGTGATCCAGTAGCGGCTGCATGCTGTCTCTGGCCTCTGTGCCTGGGAAGATGCTGCTGGTGTGGCTGGGAACGTACTTCCCCTCCTTCGCTTTTCTTCTCACCTCTTTCAGGCAGTGCCCACTCACACTTGAGATTTTCTTGGTCCCCACTCCCACCCTGAGCTTGGGTTAGGACCCCCTTGTTGGTCTTCCTGTGGTGCCTACTCTCTACCATTATCACTGCCCTGACCACAGTTCATGCCCAGTGTTAGTGTCTTAAAAAAAGAGTAAACATCTTAACACTCGACACTGTGCTCCGTGAGGACCAGGGCAGCCAACTAATCCAGCACGGTGAGCACCCAATAACTGCTTGTTGATCTGGACATGAACACTGACTAAAAAGCATTGTCCAGTTCTTCAGCATAGTGAGTTCTGTTGGCTGACTACATTTTAGAGATGTCTGTTGGTTTCTTAATAAGGCGAGAACTTTCTCTTCTTACCATTAACTCATATTAGGATTTCTTTCCAGCAAGTGGTGGTGAGAGTGGGTGGAGGGTGGCTGAGAGAAACAAGACACTTGGAAATCTGCTAGGAGAAGGAGAGGCCCTGAAAGCCAGCTGTGGATACTGGGTCAAAAGTCATAATCAAATCATTACAAGCAATCTCCGCCCCCTATTCATTTTGGGGAGACTTGCAAAGCCTGGCCAAAGTGAAGAGAGAGCTCCTTGTGTGGTTTGGATGACTCTGAAGCAGCCCCCATGTGGATTCTGTGCTATTCGTGCTGTTTATCTTTTAAAAATAGGGCAGTGGTTACACAGCTGAGGCCCTGAGCCTGCCCAGCTCCCTGCACGACCCTGCCCGCTCCAAGGCTGATAGCACTTCCTTCCTGGCCTCGCGTGGCTTCCTGCACTGGCCTTATCGCCACACAAAACTTGACACTGTACTGGAATGCGCTCAGGGTCCGTAAATGGAAATCTCTTGCTTTCTACATTTACAAACAACTGTCATCTATAAAATGCTTTCTTTATTTCCAGACTTACACTTTCTTTACACCAGTTGGAATGGAGTTCACATGAGATCATTTTCCCTCTCTATCCCTCATTTTCACCTGAAGTTTTAGTCTTTCGTTTTTTGAGCCCAGAAAATAAATAATACACATGGCATCTGTACAAGCTGCAGTGTTTACAGCAGTTGTGGGGAATGGTTTTCCACATACAGTGAATTATACTTTATGCCATTTCCTTCATTTTATTACATGCCTGCCTTGAAGAAGCAGGGTAGGTAGAGGGCTGTGAAAGATGTCATGTGAACAGACACACGTTTAGTACCGACATCTTTGGCATTCTTTGCAAATTTTAAGCATTTCAGTGATTAAGAAAGCTTTTTTGGGCTGGGCATGGTTGCTCACACCTATAATCCCAGCACTTTGGGAGGTCGAGGTGGGTGAATCATTTGAGGTCAGGAGTTCTAGACCAGCCTGGCCAACATGGCAAAATCTTGTCTCTAGTAAAAAAAACACAAAAATTAGCCAGGTGTGGTTGTGCATGCCCGTAATCCCAACTACTGGGGAAGGCTGAGGCAGGAGAATTGCTTGAACTCAGGAGACTGAGGTGAGCCAAAATCGAGCCACTACACTCCAGCCTGGGTGACAGAGCGAGACTCTGTCACAAAAAAAGAAAAGAAAAGAAAAGAAAGCTTTTTTGTTTCTCATCATCTGAGATCTGCTGCTGCTGTACTACCTTCTCTCTCTCATACAACTTCAGAGGGACATTAGGTAAACATCACATTGAAAATTAACATATGGAGTGCCAAATTCATTTAAGAGAAGATGGGGCTCACAAAATATTTAAAGCTTATCTGCCTGAGTTCTTTAATATTCATGAAGACAATGCAACAAGAAGAGTTTCGGAGAAATAGCGCATGTGCTGTTCTCTGCTTAGCAGTGTAGTAAATAAAAGCTATGTTGAAAATAATTTAAAATTTGGTATGGTCCTGATCTGGAAAATTCAAGAGGTTAATGAAAGGGAAAAGTAGCTTAAACGAGGTTTCTGGGAGTGTCTCGGCTTTCTGAATGCAGTTGCCTTTCATGAGCTCATGAACCTTCTTAAGATATTATGATCTTTTACCCAGGCAAGGGGAATTTGCTCAGATATGATTAAAGAGTGGGTGGGCCATGTCCTCAGAAGTCAGAAGATTTAATATTAGAAACATGAACTCTCTTGGAGCCATTCCCAATTTTATTTCAGAGGAATTCCCCCTTGCAGAACCACTCCCACGATGGAAGGCAGGGATGAAGGAAGCCTTTTGAAATGTATTTGTTTTTTAATCTGAAAGTTGAAGAGTTTCCCCTTCCCCCACCATGGAAACTACTAAATTAAGAGTGTGGGTAAACAGTTTGAAGTCTCCTTTTTAGGATGGGTGGAGTAAACAAGTAAAGAGTACTCAAAAATTCTCATTAAAGGTACACAACCATCCTGAGTTATTATTTCCAAGGGAACGTTACCTCAGTCATGGGTGGAAGCCTCATGGGTGACAAGAGATCAGGGCTTTTACTTAAAGAATGAGGCAGCTTTCATTAAGCTACTAAGTGTGAATATGAACTCTGCTGTGACATGTTAGGAAGAAGAAAAATATGACAGGAAAAATAGCGGGCTTAAGATTGGACTGTGAGAGAAGGCTTCTCTGTGGAGCTGTTTATTGAGGCCGGTGGAGGAGAAGCAGCTCACTGGGGTGGAGCGGAGGGAATGGCTGATATTCCAAGGCAGGAGGGAGTCTGACGGTGAACAGAAGGGACAAACGGCCAGAGCCCGGAGAGTGCAGCCAGGGTGGGAATGAATGAGAAGGCAGGTCGAGAGATAGCAAGGACTGGATCACCTATGGCCTCTTAGATCATGGTAAAAGTTTTGGAGATTATTTTTACTGTGGTAAATACACATAAGACAAAATTTGTCATCTGAACTATTTTTTTTTTTTTTTTTTGAGACGGAGTCTCGCTCTGTCGCCCAGGCTGAAGTGCGGTGGCACAATCTCGGCTCACTGCAAGCTCCACCTCCTGGGTTCACGCCATTCTCCTGCCTCAGCCTCCCACGCCCGGCTAATTTTTTGTATTTTTTTTTTTTTTTAGTATTTTGTATTTTTTTTTCACCGTGGTCTTGATCTCCTGACCTCGTGATCCACCCGCCTTGGCCTCCCAAAATGCTGGGATTACAAGCGTGAGCCACCGCGTCCGGCCCATCTGAACTATTTTTAAGTGTACTGTTCAGTGGCATTAAGTACGTTCACATTGTGTGCAAGAATCACCATCCTCCATCTCTAGAACTCTATCATCTTCCCAAGCTGACTCTCTGTACCCATTAAACACCAACTCCCATTTCCCTCTCCTTGCAGCCCATGGCAACCACAATTCTACTTTCTGTCTCTATGAATTTGAGTACTCAAGGTACCCCATGTAGGTAGGATTGTAAAGTATCTGTCTTTTTTGACTGGCTGATTTCGCTCAGCACTATGTCCTCAGCGTTCATCCATGTTGTAGAATGCATCAGAATTTCATTCCTTTTTAAGGTTGAATGATATCTCATTATATGCATATGCCATGTTTTGTTTATCCATTCACCTACTGATGGACTTTTGGATCATTCCCATCTTTTGGTTATTATGAGCAATGCTGTTACAAACACCGGTGTACAAATACCTGTTTGAGTTGCTGCTTTCAATTCTTTTGGGTCTATACTCAGAAATGGAATTTCTGGATCATATGGTAATTCTACATTTTATTTTTTTGGAGTCGCCATGCTGTTTTCCATAGCAGCTGCACATTTTACACTCTCACCAGCAATGTACAGGGGCTCCAGTTGCATCACACCCTTGCCAGCACTTACGATTTTTTCTGATTTTTGTTTTTCTGTAATAGCAATCTTAACGGGTGTGAAGAAGAATTTGAAATTATTGAGTTAGGAGCCATTGCATGATTTTGACGAGGGAATGACACAATCCCTTTTCTTTTTAAAAAGATCACTCTGGCTGATGGATGGAGAAGAGATTGAAGGGGAGAAGAAAGCAATGGGGCAGACTAATTTTGAGAACATTTTGGTGTCCAGGAAAAGAATGACGATGGTATGACCTGTGGTAGTAGTTCTGAAGAAGAGAGCACACAGATTCAAAATATACCTTAGGGTGAGGCGTGGTGGCACATGCCTATAATCCCAGCACTTTGGGAGGCCAAGGCAGTTAGATCACTTGAGGTCAAGAGTTTGAGACCAGCTTGGCCAACATGGTGAAACGCTGTCCCTACTAAAAATACAAAAATTAGCCAGCCATGATGGCGTGCACCTGTAATCCCAGCCATACGGCTGAGGCAGGAGAGTCGCTTGAACCCAGGAGACTGAGGTTGCAGTGAGCCGAGATCACGCTACTGCACTCCAGCAGCCTGATGGAGACTAGGGAGGCAGGCACCAAATTTGGCAATCAATGCCCATAAAATATTCAGTGCAAACATCCAAGAGACAGAAAATGGGATTGGTAACATGGAGACTGAGGAAACCAACTCAGAAAGGTTAAGTAAGTAACTTAAGTTCACACAGCATAAAATGCAAGTGGCAGAGTCAAGAGGCAAACCCAGAACTGTCTGATTACGAAGCCTGGTCTCACCATTTTATGTCACTTCCTTCCAGTCAGAGCCGACCAGTCTCCAGGAATTTGGACTGCTGACTGCATTTATCCACTTTGGGAAATCTCTAGTAATAAAAGGGAGACACGCTGAGTAATAAGTGTGAAGTTTAGAACACAAGCCTTGCGAGAGCTTTCAAGAATAAATAAAATTCCAACATGGATAGCCTGAGAGGTCACTCTCCCCAGGCTCTGTGGAAGTGGTGTTGGGGAGCATAGACGTTTGGTCCATGACGTACAGTACAGCCCCTTTCCACAATGTTGGAGATGAAGCCGGGTCTCCTGCCTGTGCCTGCATATTCCTATAGCTTCCCTGAGTCCTGTGGATGATGACTGGTGAGATAAATCGTGCAGGAAACATGTTTAGTGTGAAAAAAAATAAAAAAACAACAAAAAAACCCAACATATTTGGAATGTGATAGACAACAAGTGAATAGACAATCTCACTTAGAAATTGTAGTTAATAGAGTTAACAAATTCAGTTGCCTTTCGCTGGGGAGCAATGAACAATTTCATCTCCCCCCAAAGACTCTGGAGTCAAAGGTGGTGTTTAGATTCTGTTACCCGGAGCGCTGGTCTCTCATCTGTGTCAGGTACTTGACACAGAGGTATTTTACAGAGGAGGGATGCTAAGTCACGAGAAGGATGAACAGGAAGAGAAGGGTGATTACAGGCTGGAGGTTAAGAACAGAGATTCCGAAGTTTCACAGTATGACTGGGAACTCACTGACTAGCTATATGCTTGGCTAATGCTTCATCCTCTCCAACATTCAGCTTCATCATCTATAAAAGGAATCCCGTAACGTCTATGTCTCAGGGATCCTGCGAGGGTGAGGTTAGGCATCATACATGAAGGGCTTAGCTTAGCAAGTACCAGTTGCTTGTTAATCTTTATTACAATGGCAGTTGAGCATACATATGCTTTACCTGTGGAGCACACTTTACCTCTGAGCACCCTAGAGAAAGGAGAGTTTGGCAGTTTAGCAAGGGGGGTCAGGGGACATAGGAGGATGGCTACACAACATACACTAAACTCACAATTAGGGAGTACAATCATGCTTTGTTCCCAAATGGCAAGTTTTTGACAATGTGTCTTTATATCCATTGCTGGGTTTTTTTGTTTGTTTGTTTGTTTTTGCTTTGTTTTGTTTTGTTTTTAAGATGGACTGTCTTTCTGTTGCCTAGGCTGGAGTGTAGTGGCGCGATCTTGGCTCACTGCAACCTCCGCCTCCCGGGTTGAAGCAATTCTCCTGCCTCAGCCTCCCGAGTAGCTGAGATTACAGGTGCCTGCCACCATGCCCAGCTAATTTTTTGTATTTTTAGTAGAGACGGGGTTTCACCATGTTGGCCAGGCTGGTTTCGAACTCCTGACCTCAAGTGATCCTCCCGCCTTGGCCTTCCAAAGTGCTGGGATTACAGGCATGAGCCACCACGCCCAGCCATCATCCATTGCTGTTTTAAAGAATTAAATACATCACGTGATTGTAACAAATTAGAAAAACACTCTGAATTATTTTCTACATATATTACTAACATAATGACTTCTGAAACATCAGCTAATTATAGTTTTAAAGGCCTAGAATTCTTTATAAGGATAGATGGCATTTTTTCTGGAATCTTCCTTTTCGATGGAGAATAAGGCAAAAAAAGCACTGGATTTGGCACTGGGTAGACCTTGGTTTGAATCCTAGCTCTTAGCTGTGTGTCCCCTAGAGAAATGACCTAACCTCTCTGAACCTCCTTCTTCCTTTGTATGATGGGGATGATAGTATCTCTCTCATGGGATTTTGCAAGGCACGTGAAATACTTATTACACTGGGTCCATCTTAGGCTATCAATAAATGGTAACTATTAGTAATTTATTAGTAGCTATCTTGAATCTTTTCCCCTTTTTCTCTTATCCTGTCCTACAATACAGTATGCTTTTCTCAGGTGAAAGGATACAGAAAAAAAACATTATTGAGCACAGGTCATCAAATTCCCATGGAATCTTTGAGAAATCAGGGATGTCCTTCTTGCTTTTGACACAACTTCCTAAAATAACTCTTTGACCAGCTATAACCCTCCTTGATAGAAGTTACAGATGGAAATGACTGATGAGTTTGTTTATATCCAGTACTTGTATGGTTCAGCCTTTTAACTGATTTGCTTTTTTTTTTTTTTTTTTTGAGACGGAGTCTTGCTCTATTGCCCAGGCTGGAGTGAAGTGGCACAATCTTGGCTCACTGTAACCTCTGCCTCCTGGGTTCAAGTGATTCTTCTGCCTCAGTCCTGAGTAGCTGGGATTATAGGCGCATGCCACCATGCCTGGCTAATTTTTGTGTTTTTAGTAGAGGCAGGTTTCACCATATTGGCCAGGCTTGTCTCGAACTCCTGACCTTATGATCCGCCCGCCTCCGCCTCCCAAAGTGCTGGGATTACATGCATGAGCCACGGCGCCTGGCCCTGATTTGCTCTTGAAGAACTACCACAAAAACGCAGTTTCTTTCCCCCTGCTCCTCAGAGGCCACTCCACATTTTAATGAGATTTTTCCTGATTAAGAGCAAAGATGTTCTTTTGCTCAGCCAGTGGCAGTTTGACCTTTCCGGACTCCTCCCTGTGGCTGCAGCACAGTGCCTGACTTCTTCCATGAAAGAGCTGTGGAGCTGGCAGGGCCTAGGTGCTGGTGGATAGCCCTGTGACTGGATCAGTGGCTGGAGGGAGCAGGAAGTGCTCTGCGAAATAAATGACGGGTCTGAGGTCACCAAGCAATCATCAGGTGGTTAGAAATATGGACTGGGGCTTGTGGAAAGTTCTTACGGAAATATGCCAGAGGCGGTCATTTGCACAGAGGTGGGAGGTACACTATGGCATGGACTGACTCACCCACAGGGAGGAAAAGTGTGAGCCTGGATTAGAGAACACTATGGAGGAAGAACTTGGAGGCTGATGGCCTTGAAGAGCAGTAGAAGGAACCAAGGAAACTAGCAGCAGGGAGCTCTTAGAGTGCAGACATCCAACAGGAAAAGTGCCCAGGGTTACAATATCCAAGAAAGGCCTGAGTCTTGCGTCAAGGAGTCAGCATTAGAGAGTGCTGAGCGGTTGGGGATGGATGAAAGCTCACGGAGCGGATTAGCTGTGGAGTTTCTGGTGACTCTTCAAGTACTAGCTTCAGAGCCAGGTGGAGAAATGTCATCCTCCAGTTATAGGAAGACAAATGCTAACTTGAGGGATCAGGGAGACAGATGTACTCGAGGGATCGGGGTGTGAAGGAAATCTTTAGAACAGTCTTCAGTTTTGGTTTTTAGAAGAATAAGGATCTGAAGCAAATTAAATTTTATCAAATAATTATCTTTTTGACAATTGGCTCAAATTTAGGCTGCTCTCTGGAGCAGATTATATAAATACAGAGTTTCAGATATACAGAATACTGCTTACAGCAAAAAAGCTGCAAAAACAACTAAAATGTTTAAAAAAAAATTAAAATTTCTCATTTTAACCTGACCTAACACCTAACTAAAATGCTTTTCAACTGCTTTTCTTCAATGGTTTTCTTTATTTTTTTGAGACAAGGTCTCACTCTGTGGCTGAGGCTGTAGTTCAGTGGCACGATCATGGATCACTGCAGCCTTGACCTCCCAGGCTCAAGTGATCCTCCTGCCTCAGCCTCCTGAGTACCTTGAACTACAGGCGTGTGCCACCATGCTTGGCCACCATGCTCTGGCCTGTTTGGATATTGTAGAGTCGAGATCTTGCCATGTCTCCTGGACTCAAATGATCCCCCCACCTAAGCCCCCCAAAGTGCCAAGTTTAGAGGGGTGAGCCACCACACCCAGCTGCTTTTTAACTGTTTTCAATCAGATTCTTGAGTTTTGTTTTCACTGTTTTAAAACTAATTTCAGCCTTCCTGCTTATTGTTTTAAGATTTGTTTTAGCTTTTATTCTAAAATAAATTCTAAAATGTACTTACTGGAGTTTGTAGTGCCTGTTAATTTTGGTGCATCTGATAAATGTTAGCTTTCCCATGTGCTGTTAATAACCAACTCTTCTTACAGCCTGTGACATAGCTTATGGAGACAGCCATGGAACTGCCTTGGATAACACAGAGTCAAATTCTAAGAGAATCAGTTTATTCTTTGGTAGAAATCTTAACTTTTGTGGGAATACATTAAAACTTAAAAACCTTATCTATTTTACATATTAAACATTAAAAATTAGTCCAGGTAAAGTAGCTCATACCTGTAATCCCAGCACTTTGGGAGGCCGAGGTAGGAGGATCACTTGAGCCAAGGAGTTCAAAACCAGCCTCAGCAATATAGTGAGACCTCGTATCAAAACAAACAAACAAACAAAAAAACTAGCAGGGCACCGTGGCTCATGACTGCAGTTGCAACTACTCAGGAGGCCGAGGGGAAAGGATTGCTTGAGCCCAGGAGGTAGAGGCTGCAGTGAGCCATGATCACACCACTGCACTCCAGCCTGGGCAACAGAGTGAGAGCCTGTTAAAAAAAAAAAAAAAAAGTTAAAAATTAACATGATGGCAATTATGGTACATTTAATATAATATAAAAATTTATTTTAACACTCACCATTATTTTCTGGTTCTCTGGGTTTCAAGTCCAATTTTCTGTCACTAAAGAACCAAATAAGAACCCATTGGTTCTTAGATTTCTAAATTTCCTGAATTGGAATTTTAAAAAATAACATGCTGTGGCTGGTGGATGGCTCATACCTATAATCTCAGCACTTTTGGAGGCCAAAGTAGGATTGCTTGAGGCCAGGAGTTTGAGACCAGCCTGGGCGACAAAGCAAGACCCCATCTCTACAAATTAATAGAAAAATTAGCCGGGCATGGTGCACTTGCATGTGGTCCCAGCTACTCAGGAGGCTGAGATGAAAGGATTGCTTGAGCCTGGGAAGTCGAGGCGGCAGTGAGCTGAAATCCTATCACTGCACTCCAGCCTGGGTGACAAGGCAGGACCCTGTCTCAAAAAAACCAAAAACTCCAAAAAACAAGCAAAACACCCCCAACAAACAAACAAACAAGAACAACAACAAAAAAACATGCTTAAGGGGTGGATATTGTGCATACGCAGAAACAGGCTGGCCAACTTTTAATTTTGCCAACTGAGAGCATTTTCTTTTCAAAAGCTCAATTTATTATCAGCAACAATGGATCAAAGAAATGGCATGATAATACAAAACTATGTGAGAATATTTAGCTGTATGGAATGAGGTAGGTCTATATCTACTGACAAAGATCTCTGGGATAAATTAAGTTTTAAAAAAAGGCAAGGTGCAGAACAACGGATTGCGTGGATCCATCCAATGTGCTACCAAGAGTGAACTGGGAGAGAGGGAGGCTTACTCTTCACTGAATTCCCTTTTACACCTTTTGAAGTTTGTATTTTGTGTTCAAAAATAAATACAGATAAATTTAAAGATTAGCTTTGTGAAAAATTCATTCCAGCGTCTTGTTTTTCATTTGTCTAGGATCAGTAAAAGCTTTGTCCTGAGACTGGTACTAGGCCTCAAACAGGCTTTTAAGATCCTCCATCCTAACCCACTTTCCACTTACCTTCCAACGAGTAAGCTCTCAGACAGGAGGGGACAGTCTAGCTGTACCTTAGTCCCCTCCCCCTGAGAAAATGACACATTACGGAAACTATTAGTTCCTAAGAGGGGAGTTGCTGCTTCCAAGATTGAAGAGGAGATACATTATTTCCAAAGATTCACCTCTTTCCCTTTTCTCTATCCTTGTTTATATAGATGGGAAGGTTCATACAAGGAAACGTAGCCTCATAGCATTTTCCTTTCGAGGGTGTTTGTAATGTCCGTGTGTGCCAGAATGCCTGCGTTTACTAATATGCACTACACATTGTGTTTATTTCTGTTTCATCAAGGTTTTGCCAGATTATGGCCTGTCTGTGCCTGATAGTGGCTGTGTTTGTGTATGAGCACAGGGTCATCTGATAACAAATTGTCACATCATGCGATTAAGCGATGTTTAAAATGGGTGTAAGCCAGAAAGTGGTCTGACTCCCAGACCACTTTTAGAAGGTCTCATCAACAAAAGAAAGTTCAAGGTATCTTGGAAGAGGTCATTGATTACAACCGTCTTGATCATTCTGGACTTGTTCCTTCCTGCAGAGACACAATTAAAATAATGTTGTACAGTAGACATTTTTCATTGTTAGAGGAAGGACACTTTTTCAGATGTAAATCAATGCAAAATCTATCTCCTCTTCAGAAAGATAAAAATTCATATTTTTAGAAGCTTGCTCAATGAATTGTATGAGAGGTGATGCTTTATTACAAACATCAGTGTTCAGTTGCTGTTTCTCATGACTTTCACTGCCACATCTGAGGCCACACAGGCAGACTGTGAGCATCCTGGGCCAGGGACGTCATGCCTGTCACTTTCCCATGACTGGTATATTTTCGCAGCACGCAGTAAGTGCCTAGCACATTTCCGTTGACTGAATGAATGAATGCTTCAAATTAATAGTTACTAGCAAAAAATCTTAACAAAACCTTAAACTTTGATTTGTAATACTTATACTATATTTTTGCATTATTATCTAATCTCTCTGAATTATCAGTGCTATCATCAGCTATAAAACTAAGTTGGTCTGGAAAGCATTGGAAGATAGTTTTGTCTGATAGCTAAAGCTCAGGAAAAAATGTCACCCTTATCGTTACTGGTTTTGTGCTTAACGGAAAATTCCTTGAATTAAGGTTTATTATTGTCATCATTATTTGTCTCAGTAACATGGACATATAAATCACCTTGTTGTAACTGCTTTGAAATTTAATAAAATGAACAAAAGCAGTGAATTTTCTGTTCCCTTCCGTGAAGTCTGGTAATTTTAGTAATCCACTGCCCTATGAGATACAAGGCAACTCTGTTTCCTCTGTAGTCTGTTTTTTCTTCCTTTCTTTCAAAATAACCTGCCATCTTTCCAAAATAAACATGAGGAGGAAATACATGAGTGGGTATGTAATCACCCAGATATTTGGAGCAGCATGCCTCTGAAAAAATTGTAAAAATAGAGTAGTCATCAGAAATTTCTTCTGGTTTTACAGAACTTATTAATGTTCTTTTCTTGTCTCTATAAGAATTTTTAAAAGAAACATTTACATTAGTGTAAAAATCTGCCCAAGTGAAAATTAAATAGCTATCCACTCAAAACTTATTTTCCCACATAAGGATAATCTTAGATTTTTAGAAATTTGGAGTGAACTTCATGAAATAATTATTTTACAGATTTTTTTAGCATTTTAGAATTATAATATCATATTATATTTCAATCCAATATTTATGAGGCTTCATTCTGTGATGATCTTATCACAGTGTTAATTACATAATTACATTACAGTTCGATCATAATATGTGTATTTCACATTTGTTTTTAGATACTTTGAATTTAAAGGTACTTTTGGGATTTCTTTTAATACTGGAGGGTTTATGATACGTAACAAACATTTAGAAAACTGGGTTGCTTAGAAGACATCTTCTAATGTAATGAGTCTGGTGAATGAGTTTACGACTTTTAGCTTATGGTTCAGAAAATACAAAGATCATTTCTCTCTCTCTTGCCCTTCCTCTTGTCCTCCTTTTTTCCCTCCTCATTCTCTTCTTCACCTGTCTCCTTTTCATCTTCAGCAAATATTATTTAGCATCTACTCTCTATGCTGAGTTCAACAACAGTTCAGAGTTTTCAGCTGCTGCTGTTGGATCTCAGAGAGGCTGACCTCAGAGTCAGATCCTGCGCTTCTTCTAGACCATTACCATAGACAGAAACAGACCATTTGAAGCATGGTACACATTTATTAATGGAGATCCTACTCTTTGGAGTCTGCGATAATTTGTAGGTAGCTAAGCAAAACTTTTTAAGTATACCACCTACCCATCTAAGGAGAGAGGGTTTCCCAAACAATTTAACATCATCAATAAGATAACAGTGTTTGCTCCTCTCAGGCAAGTCAGCTGCTTTTGCCTAGGCATGTACATGCCCAGGAGGCCTGAAGATGCTAATTACAAATCATTCGTAACTTGTCACTAAAGTCACAAGGAGGCTTACTTGCAAGCAAATCTTTGTAACTATGGGAAAACAGTTTCGAAGGTCTATGGGTAAAGCAAAAACATTAAATTACAAAAAAAAGTTCTTCAATCTAGACTAGTTACACTTCAAATTTCAAATTACCCAGACAGCAACACATGGTGTGAGTAGATCTTGTCTTCCCTTTGAGTGTTGCTTTATTACAATTCTATCCACTAAAAAGACCCCATTGTTGACTCTCCTGTGAGTGAGTCCTCTAGCCTTGGTTCTGGAGAGAGAGCCCATGAGGTCACGGCTGGCCCTTCAGTGGGTGAGCAGGGCCAGTTCTGAGGCTGGAGAACTTGACCCCATAGGTGGCATTAGCCATCATTCCTGGAGACTCTTGATCTGAAATGGACGCTTCTTCTCACTGTGGATCTGGGCCTTGGCTGAGGCTGGAGATGTCCAGGACCTGGGAATTCCACATCATGATCCTTTCTCTGAATAGTTCCGTGGCTCACCTAGCCCAGTCGGTGGAGGTGGCTCAGAAGCTGCCCAGTTCATAAACAAGAAGAAAGAAGAAAGGACAGTACCCCCATATCTGCACAGGCTGTTTCTGTACATATGCAACTCTGGGTCCTGGTCTGGATGGTTTCCTGTGGGCGGATGACTAACTGGCCCAGCTCAAGGTACTTGGCCTCCTTGGCTTCTCCTTGAGCCATCAGACTCATCCCCAGGAAACGAGCTCATCCACAATCATTATAGCTTTAGTCCATGCATTATGACTAAATCTCTTGAAGATAAGGAGGAAAAGTTAAAATGCTGAGCCACATTTCTTCTGGGAAGAGCTGTGGAGCATTTCAGACTATACCTTGGAATAGGGCAAGGCAAAATGCCTAGCTTTAATTAGAGAGATAGAGGCTGGCATTGATGGAGCTAATTCTTTCTCGCCAAATTGCTATGTAAGGAAAGTTCAGTGTTAGAACTGAAATCCCAGGCTAAGGAACAGCTTACCTGAATTCACACCAGTAACTCTGGGCAGCTTACTAAACATAATGCCTCAGTTTGGATATACCTATTAAAATGGGGATAGAAACATTAATACTTCAAAAGGTCCTTAGAAGTTTTCTTTGCAGGATTAAATGAGTTAATATCTCTAAAGTGCTTACAGCAGAGAATCACAAAGTTAGCATTAAATATAGGTATATTTCTATAAACACGGGCTGTTATCACTGTTATCATCACTAGTCCATGTTTGAATGCAAGAACTCTAAGTGACTAAAATAATAGAGAAGGGAAAAAAAAGAAAAGGAAACTTTTTGGTGAGGGGTGAAGATAACGTCATGTTTCCTTTAAATCTCACAATCCCTTTGTGAAATAAGTAAACAGCTATAGAATAAGTCTAGGGATGCACTGTGCAGCAGGAGCACTATAGTTAATAATATTGTACAGTCATCTCTCCTTGGGGGATTGGTTCCAGGACCCGTGAGGATACCAAAATCTGTGGATGTTCAAGTCCCTTATATAAAATGGCATAGTATTTGCATATAACCTATACACATCCCCCATATACTTTATTTTATTTTTTGAGACAGAGTTTCATTCTTGTTGCCCAGGCTGGAGTGCAATGGCGTGATCTTGCCTCACCGCAACCTCCGCCTCCCGGGTTCTCTTGCCTCAGACTCCCAAGTAGCTGGAATTACAGGTGTGCACCACCACGCCCAGCTAATTTTTGTATTTTTAGTAGAGACAGGGCTTCGCCATGTTGATCAGGCTGGTTTCGAACTCCTGACATCAGGTGATCTGCCCGCCTCATCCTCCCAAAGTGCTGGGATCACAGGTGTGAGCCACCGTACCTGGCCCTTCCCATGTACTTTAAATCATCTCCAGGTTACTAATAATACCCAATACAATGTAAATAGTGGTTACATTTTCATTTGTATTATTTTTAAATGTTTATTTTTATTTAAAAATGTTTTCTATTTACAATTGGCTGAATCTATCGATGCTGAATGGGAGGATATGGGAGCCAATTGTATTGTATACTGAAAATATGTGAAGCAAGTAGATTTTAGGCATGCTTAATACAAGAAAAAGAAGGTGATGGATACATTAGTTTGATTGTAGTAATCATTTCACTATTATATGTATATCAAAACATCATGCTGTATACTTTAAATATATACAAAATAAATTAGAAAATAAATACATAATATTATATGAGAGCTGGGAAAAGAGCTAACATTGTGAGTGAACTAACATTTGCCAGGCATTGTGCTAAACCCATTGCAGATTTAGCTAGTTAAATTATTGTAACTCCTAAAGACTTATTTGTGTATTTATTATTTCATTTAAAAAAGTATTTGAGCAGCTTACTTAAATTCATAACACAAAATAATAGGCAAAATAAGAAAATAAGGATGAAGAGAAAAGAAAGCTCAGAGTAGTAAGATAAATGTAGTAAGGACGATGTATGAGGCCTTAGTATAATAGATGAGGATGCTGAAGTTCTGAGAAGTTCTGCGTATTGTGTGGGATGTCCTGCTGCGGCAGAGCCCAGCTGGGTGTCATTCCTGACTCTGTGGGTTCTGATGCAGTTTAGAGTGACTTTTCCAGTTTAAATGGAGCTGAGAGAAGGGGAAGAAAGAGAGCTCAGGCAAAAGGGCAATGTAAAACAGAGAGAAGATGGAAAAGAGGAAAACTAAGTGGTAGAAGAGAGGGAAACAGGAGGTGAAACAACAGCCACGTGACTGTTGGTTTGTAACAGTGGGGGCTGCCTGCAGGGATGCAGTGGCTCAGGGGAGGGTGAGGGGCCGCTGCTCTGGGATCTGGGACTTTCTTCTCCTTGGACTGGCATCACCAGGCCCCTCAGGCTTGCCCGCTGGCACTCACAGAATAGCAATCAGCTCTCTAACACAGTGCTAGATGCAGTTCTGGAAATTGAGATTCTGGGCCGCTCTGAACATTTTGAAGTAAAGGAGTGACAAGATTGTACCATTAAGTTCCAGAAGCACAGATATTTCCCGTAAGGAGCCATTTCTTCCACTCCTGGAGAAGCTGGTTTCTGGGTCTCGGATGTTCCTGCTTATCTTCATTCAGCAGATTTCCCAACCAATTACCGTGTGCCCACCACAGCTGGCCCTTCCTATGGTGGTCCCACATCTGTGGATGCAACCAATCATGGATCAAATACACTTTAAAAAGTCAATAAAACAACACAACGCAACAATAAAAATAATACAAATAGAAACCCAATACAGTATAACAACTACTTACCTAACATCTACATTGTCTTAGATATTATAAGTAATCTAGAGATAATTTAACGTATAAGGGAGTTTGTGTGTATCTTACATGCAAGTGCAACTCCATTTTATATCATGGACTTAAGCTTTGCAGATTTTGGTATCCTCTGGGGTCCTGGAGCCCACCCCTCGGGGATAACGAGGAAGGACTGTATTGGCATGTGGAAGGAAGAAGGTTAATAAGGCACAATCTGGTGGAGAAGACAGACATGGAGCTTACAGCTAAAGTACAGCATAGTAAATGCTCCTCTGAGGATGCACTTCTATCCCTGAGCTCTGGGGGCCCTGGAATGGTGCATCCCACTCTGGCTGGGGGCAGAAGCCAAGGCTTTAGGAGAGGAGGGCACACGTAGCTGGCTCAAAGGACCATGTCAGGTGAGGAAGGGAGGGGTGGGAAGCCAGCAGAGAGTTGCGTGAGCCAACACTGTGGCCCCAAAAGGGACTGTGAGATCAGTCAGCCAGGTCCCGGACCAGCAAATAGGGAGGTGGAGAGAAGCGAGGAGGAAGAGAGGTGTGAAATGAGGCTAGAAGGTGGGCTCCAGCCACATTGTTAATGATCTTTTGCGTTAGTTTCTTACACAGACTCTGCTTGCTCCAGCAATGACCATGGCCTGACCACAGTGTCCATTTACTTCCTGTAGCCAGCAGGGCCTGAGCTGAGGACTGAAAGCAGCCTGGTGTGATTGTCGCTCCAGCAGCCTGGCCACCCAGACCCTTCTCGGGAGTGCGGGGGACTGCAGCAGGGTCTGAGAGAACTGGTGGGGCCTGGGGAAGCCTCCACGGAGAGGAGGGAGGGCCCAGTGCAAGGAAGCTATGGCGGTGAAGGGACACTCGGGTTTGAGGCGTGGTGGTTAGGATTTGGAGTGGGGCTGACACGTGGTGTTACAGCTTGGGAGACCGACCAGGTAGTGACTACTCACATTTCTGTTAAATTGAAGAATCTAAGCTTACTATAGGATGAAAACCATTTCCCAGGAACTCCAGTTCTGTTTTAAAATAGTCTAACTTCGCTTGTGTTCTGGAGAAGCACACGGCACACTGCACATGGTGCTGCCATCACCTGTTAGCCATATCATCTCTGGCAAATCACCCACTCCAGAGCCTCTTGCTCCTTATCTACAAAACCTGGATAATATCGAGTCCCATAGACTTGAGAATCCTGTATATAGTTTACGTGAGTGAGGGCTGACCGTGTGTTAGTGCCCTGTGACTAGCAGAGAGAGGTCCGGTCAGCACGTGGCTCCACCCTCCTCTCCCCTCAGCCCTTCCTCTTCCTCTCCCGTCTTCCCTCTCTTCTCCCTCCTCCTCCTCTTCCTCTTCCTCACTGTTCTCCATCGTCTCCTCCCCTCTGCTTCCTTCTCCACTTCTTCCTCTTCCTCTCCTCCTTCGTCTTCCTCTGCTTTTTCTTCTTTTCCATAGCTAGATTCTGCAATTCAGAGAAACTAGAATTTACATTTGTTTTCTTGTAAATAAGAAAAGACAAGTAAGCAATTTCTGGACTTTTATTTGTGGGTCTAGAATTTAGCTAACTGAATAAATAGATATTTAAGTTTTAATATTTAAAACCACTGTTACAGTATCCTTTTGTCTCAATTGGTCTAAGTATTTCGAGTTCCCATCTTCTCATCAATTTCAGACAATCAGGGTTTGGTATTTGGGAAGTGCTGATGGCCCATGTGCAGTAAGAACTCCTGTGTGACTGTGTGACCATGCGACCATGCACAGAGGCGTGCTTCCCACCTTCTCATGCTACACGTAGTCAGGGTGCTGGCCGCTCCCCCAGGCCTTCCCTGCTCCCCTGGCCCCAGCCTACCCGGGCTTCCATCCCACCAGAGCTGGAACCCAGGGTTCCCACAAGCCTCACTCCACATACGGAGCTTGTAGTGAGGTAGGCTGGCCTCTCTCCTTGACTAGACTGGATTTCAAAAGCAGGGCCCTTGTTCTAGCCATGGTTTTATTCTCTCTTCTAACACAAGATCTGGCACAAAGCAACCACTGACCAACTGAAGGGAAAGTGTGAGTGTGTGTGTGTGGTGGGGGGGTGGGGCATGTGGGTGGAGAGGAGGCTGTTGCTAACTCGTCTTCAAGAACAGACTGTGGACCATGTGCAACCAAGGTTACTTGTCAGACATGTGCAGAGGAGACCCAACCTTGGGGGGAATTTGTCACCTCATTAGCACAGACTCATCTCCCAAGTTTTTTCTAGCAAAACTTCGGCACAGATATTTCACCCCAGGACTAGAGCTCTTTTAAGGTGGAGAGAGCACTGAGCTACCAGATGCTCTTCCCCTGCCAGCATGGACCAGCAGCATCATATTCTGTGCACCCTTGATGGAGTCTAAACTGTTGGCATGGGAGATGATTTGTATTTTAACAGACACGCTGAAGAAATGTGTGGGGCTGGGCCAGGTGGGGAGATGGAGCAGTCCCCGGGCCTCTTTAGGGGCCAGAGTGTGATCATCTGCCCTGTGACTGAGGCTCAGCACTCCTTCGTCCCTTTCTTTTTTTTCTTTTTCTTTTTTTTTGAGATGGAGTCTCACTCTGTCACCCCGGCTGGTGTGCAGTGGTGTGATCTCAGCTCACTGCAACCTTTTCCTCCTGGGTTCAAGAGATTCTTCTGCCTCAGCCTCCTGAGTAGCTGGGATTACAGGCACCTGCCATCACACCGAGCTAATTTTTTTATTTTTAGTAGAGATGGGGTTTCACCATGTTGGCCAGGCTGGTCTCAAACTCCTGACCTCAAGTGATCTGCCCGCCTTGGCCTCCAAAGTCCTGGGATTATAGGTGTGAGCCACCGCGCCCGACTCCTTGGTCCCTTTCCTTGGCTTCTCTGCACAAGTCTGCTCAGCTTAGATATTGTCTTGGAAACAAGAGAGAGGGGAGCATCCCAGGCTGGTGCTGATGCCGCTCCCCCTGGGAACAGCTTTATCTCTGTAGTTTCTAGCACGTAGGCTTTGTAAATAAACCAGGGTCTGGACTTCCCTGCTTTGTTAGTGCAAGCTATCACCGCGGCTTGGAGCCGCCTGGCCTTTATGTCAAAGACATTTAGTTATGTGCCGTTTAGAAGCTACCTCCTACCCAGGAAGGGAGACCAGCTTGCTTGGTGGTGGTGTCTGCAAGGTGGGCCACAGTTTATCTTGTCTTCTCTTTTGATCTTTTGGCCTGATGGGAATTCGGTATTTTAAAACAAAGTTATAGGCCAAATTCCCACAAACAGAGAGATGCTAAACTGCTTCCAGTCTTCTGGTAAATTATCACATTTCCCATTGCCCTTGGAATGATCTTCTAAACACTCTGTTCTATAATTAGGCTATTTATTAGGTGTTGTCCACCTCAGATCAGATATAACTCCCAGAGAAAAAAAGGACTGCCAGGCTGAACAAAGTGTCACCTCCAAGCAGGAAAGAATAAAATACCCATTTCTTTAAAAAATTGTGGTAAAATGCACATCACATAACATTGACATTCCTCACTTAATTATTTCTAAGTATACAACTCAGTGGCGCTTCGTAAATTTGCAATATTGGGTGTCCGTCACCACTGTCTAATTCCAGAACATTATTTCCATCACTTCACGTATTCTCTCCTTTTTAAAAGCTAAGATTTTGTCGACCTCGTAAAGATCAAAACAATTGCAATCAACCAGTGATCAGCAGCAATTAGTTCATAAAATGTCTACATTATATATTGACCATCCACAAGAAACTGTAATTTGATTGAGTTCTTGGGATGGAAATTATGAAGAGATTTTGCAAAATATACATCTATATAAGCTATAGATATGGATAGATAAATATTTAAGAAAATAAGTAGATAAATGCTTATATGGATTAAATATATTTGGAATAATATTTATAAAAAGATGGGCAGATTTTATTGACTGTATTAAAATTTCAGAAATTTTCCTTATTTGAAGGGAAGATTAAAAATTTGACGTGTAGAATATTTTGAAGAAATACAATTTTATTGTTTTTATTTTCATGGAGTAATTCTACTAATAAAAAAGGGAAGGTCAGAATATATTTGATTATTTTACTTAATAAACATAAATATATCAATAGGGAGATGGGGAGATATAGATATGTAGTAATATTGTTTATCTTGATTATCCAATAAGAAGATAAAAATCACAAGTAATAATCACATTGATGATTTCATAGCAATATTTATATATGATGGTTTTCTAAGAGCTTTCCCTGGTTATTGACTCTACTTTTAAACAGGAGTTTCTCGGGTTACTTTTAAAATTTTCCTTAGCAAATACTGTCGCAGGAAATGCAAAGTTAAATTTCCTTGAATCATGACAAATTCCAAGTTGTTAGAGCCCTTACACATCACTATATCAGCAATTATTCATCAGCCACTCTCATTAACTGGTAGCTTTGTAGCAAGATTGTCTCATTCAATAGAGACTGCTCTTTCTTTCTAGGCTAGTGAACTCTGTAACTAGCGGTAATATGTGTCAATATTTCTAACAACGTGACATGTTAAGGAAGTTATGTAAGTCACAATTTGTTTTCTACAGAGTATTAGATATCTATTATTGGATATGCCTTTGCACATTAACCTTGCCTGTCTCAGAAACCATCGTTCTAAAATTCAGGGAAGACCTCTTGATCGTTTCCTTCCCTATTTTTTCTAAGTGGTAGGTCTTTTCTCCAAATTTCCATTACCTTATTTCTGGATCTCTAAATGCACCTCTTTTGTTTGTCATTCCCTTATGTTTTGTTAATGGGGACTGTCTATAATATCACAAAGCATGTATACGTATATAACTGGAGCAAATGAAAGAATCAACCAAACTGCATAATGGATGCAAGAATTTTTCTTATGTAGCCGGGTGCGGTGGCTCACGCTTGTAATCCCAGCACTTTGGGAGGCCGAGGCGGGCGGATCATGAGGTCAGGAGATCGAGACCACTGTGAAACCCCGTCTCTACTAAAAATACAAAAAATTAGCCGGGCGTGGTGGCAGGCGCCTGTAGTCCCAGCTACTCGGAGAGGCTGAGGCAGGAGAATGGCGTCAACCCGGGAGGCGGAGCTTGCAGTGAGCCGAGATCGCGCTACTGCACTCCAGCCTGGGCGACAGAGCGAGACTCCGTCTCAAATTAAAAAAAAAAAAAAAAAGAATTTTTCTGATGTTATTCTCTGTATATTTCTCTGCTATTATTTCATTATTTTAAAAATATTTTTAAAAGTCACTAATCTAAGTCCATAAGTCAGAGACTTGAGGCTTTTTTTTTTTTCCAGAGTCTTGCTTTGTCACTCAGGCTGGAGTGCAGTGGCACAATCCTGGCTCCCTGCAGCTTCGACCTCCTGGGCTCAGGTAATCCTTCCACCTCAGCCTCTCGAGTAGCTGAAACTACAGGCACATACCATCGTGTCTGGCTAATTTTTCTATTTTTTGTAGAGATGGGGTTTCTCCATGTTGCCCAGGCTGATCTTGAACTCCTGGGTTCAAGTGATCCACCAACGGATCAAGTGATCCATCAATCTCCCAAAGTTGCCGGGATTTCAGGCATGAGCTCCGGCGCCCAGCCAGAATTTTATTATAAATTAGAATCGAGACTCAACTTCATTGTTTATTTATTTATGTATTTTTTGAGACAGAGTCTTGCTTTGTCACACAGGCTAGAGTACAATGGCATGAGCTCGGCTCCCTGCAACCTCTACCTCCTGGGTTCAAGCGATTCTCCCACCTCAGCCTCCCAAGTAGCTGGGACTATAGGTTCCTGCTGCCATGCCCAGCTAATTTTTGTATTTTTAGTAGAGACAGGGTTTCACTACATTGGTCAGGCTGGTCTCGAACTCCTGACCTCAGGTGATCCACCCACCTCGGCCTCCCAAAGTGCTGAAATTACAGGTGTGAGCCACTGCGCCCGGCCAACTTCATTATTTCTGAAGTTCAAATTTTATCTGCCTTCATATTCCTGGTTTACTGGCAATGCTATCATACAAAAGAATTTTCCAAGTTCATAAATAGGTGTGGTTTTAACTTTAAGTACGGTGGGTTAAACACACACCTTTTCTTGTTTCCTCTCGTTTCTCCTTGGAACTTCCAACCCTTCCAACTTCATCTCCCTGTAGGAAGACTTCCCCCACAACCTGAACCTCACTTTACCCTTTACTCTCAATTTTCCTTCAGTTTCAACAATTACTCATGCTACTTCCTTGGATTTTCAAAGATGTGCCTTGAGTGTGAAATGGAGGTAATAATCAAAATGAGCTCCTAAAATTATGAGGAGAATTAAAGAAACTAATGTATATAAAGTGCTAAGCACAGTTTCTGCCCTATGGCCTGCTCTCCCTAACGGTAGCTCTCATCATTTAACCACTCAAGGGCAGGCACATCATATTACCTTACAAATTAGCTCTCAAATGGAGATTTGCTAACTTGGTAGGGAAGTCATAATGAAAAGGAGAGTTAGGGTGACTAGCAGATAAAATCTGTGACTATCAACTCTTCATTCTGAAATAACCCAGAAAAGACAAAAGTGAGACTTCAGTGAAAGGCAACAAACTGATGAGAGTTTTTTTAAATTGTGGTAAAATAAAATTCATCATTTTAGCCATTTTTAAGTTTACAGTTTAATAACATTGAGTACATTCATGTTTTGCAAGCCTCACCACCATCCATCTTCAGAATTTTTCATCTTACCAAACTGAAATTCCATCTCCATTAAACAACTTCCTAGTCCTCCCTCCCCCCGCCCTGTAACCACCATTCTACTTTCTATGTCTATGAATCTGACTCCTCTTGGTGCCTTATGTAAGTGGAATTACACATCATTTGTCCTTTTGTGACTGATCTATTTCATTTATCCTAATGTCTTCAAGGTTCATGTGTGTTATAGCATGTGTCAGAATTTCCTTCCTTTTCAAGGTTGAATAATATTCTATTGAATGTGTATGCCACATTTTGCTTCTTCATTTACCCATCAACGGACATTTGAGTTGCTTCTACCTTTACGCTATTGTGAATAATGCTGCTATGAACACGGGTTGATATCTGTTTGAGTCTCTACTTTCAGTTCTTTTGGGTATATACCCAGAAGTGGAATTACTGGCTCACATGGTAATTCTATGTTTAATTTTTTGAGGAATTGTCATACTGTTTTCTATAGGGGCTGCACCATTTTACATTCCCATCAGTAAGATGCAAGGTTTCCTATTTCTCCACATTCTCACCAACAGTTTTGTCAAGTCTCTTGACTTTTAAGTGTCTCAGGATACACAGTGATGGGTATTAAGAGGACTATGAATCACCATTTGTTAACATGTGAGAATGTTGAAGTACTATGAAAAAATTGTCAAAGATAGCTTGATAATTATCAAAGAAAGCACATGGGAATCAGTAAATGATGGTGATTCCAAGCCCAGCTTTGTAATCAAATCACATGTATCCTTGAATTCTTGATTTCCGGCGTAGCACCTGCTAGCTGTGGAACTTTGGGGAAGTGTTGTAAGGTTTCTGAACTTCAGTTTACTTATGCATAGAAGGAGGATCACGGTACTTAGCTTGTGGTGTTGTTAAGGGATTTAAGTAGATAACCATGGTGGAATGCCTAACAGTGCTGCGCAATAGAACTCTGAAAATGGCAGCTTTTGTTACCGTTTTGGAGTTTCTTCTTCTTAATAAGATGATTAACTAAGAATGTCATCTTTTGTTAGATCAGTCACTACAAACTGGAAATGCTCCTTCATTCTACAAATGTGTACATACACAGGAGCTTCAAACATTTCATTTTTATCTGATCTGGAAGATGAGAATTTGATGTAAGATTAGTTCCAGGAAACAAGAAGTTAGAAGTTAATATGGTCTAAAGACAGACACGTAACACTTTACGGCAGTTAGATAGATGGAATATTGCTCGATGATAATGGTTTGGAAGCCCACACAAAAATCTACGATGCCTCTGGAGAAAGATCTGGATCTATTTACTTAATTATTTCTTCCTGTTGTGGTTGGCAAAAGATCTGGAGTTAGATGGAAAGAGAGATCATCCAGGCAAGACATGAGGCAGCTTAACTAACCCAAGGAAAGACACTTAATGATAGACTCCAACGGAAAGAAAACTGAATAGCAAGAACAGAACATTAATTATCCTTTTCTTAACATTGTTGTTAGTTTTTTGGATGTTACAAGAATTACGTAGGCTGAGCGTGATGTCTCATGCCTGTAATCCCAACACTTTTGGAGGCTGAGGTGGGTGGATTGCTTGAGCCCAGGAGTTGGAGACCAACCTGGGCAACACAGTGAAACCCTGTCTCTACTAAGAATACAAAAAATTACCTGGGCATGGTGGTGCATACCTGTAGTCCCACCTGCTCGGGAGGTTGGGTGGGAGAATCACTTGAGTCCCAGAGGTTGAGGCTGCAGTGAGCCAAAGTCATGCCACTGCACTCTAGCCCAGGAGAAAAAGTAAGACCCTATCTCAAAAAAAAAAAAAAAAAAAGAAGAAGAAGAAGAAGAATTATGAAAAAAGAAAAGGCTCCTCCACACGAAGAAATAGAGATAATAATTACCTGAATTATATATCTAAGTAGTAAATGATAGACCAGACAAAAGAAATCAAATTTTCAATTCCCTTGGTTGGGTGCAGTGGCTCATGCCTGTAATCCCAGCACTTTGGGAGGTCGAGATGGGTGGATCACTTGAGGCCAGGAGTTCAAGACCAGCCTGGCCAACGTGTTGAAACCCTATCTCTACTAAGAATACAAAAATTAGCTGGACATGGTGATGCATGCCTGTAATCCCAGCTACTCTGGTGGCTGAGGCAAAAGAATCGCTTGAACTCGGGAGGTGGAAGCTGCAGTGAGTCGAGATGGCACCACTGCACTCCAGCCTGGGCGACAGAGATCTGAGACAAACATGTAGTGTTTTTCTTTAATGTAAGACTTGAT
Organism: Hylobates moloch; assembly: GCF_009828535.3. Taxonomy (NCBI): domain Eukaryota; kingdom Metazoa; phylum Chordata; class Mammalia; order Primates; family Hylobatidae; genus Hylobates; species Hylobates moloch. The sequence goes on along the minus strand of NW_026652284.1, from coordinate 45,294,416 downwards.
CATATATTTTACATAATGCATATGAATTTCATACATAAGTAAGACAAAACTCCATTTTCTAAATTGCATAATATTGTGGAAAATGGCTATGGAATATCAATAAGAATTCTCTTTAAAACCTCTTCAAGTTTGTTATTTATATACTCAAACACAGCTATGCATGTACATGCATGTACACCATTGCTCTTCCCATAGACGTTAGGAAAGAAACTCATATCATAACAAAATCTCTGTGACGTTCATTTTCCATCTAGATTTTTGGAACTATGTTTCAAAATCTCTTGTTTTCTCTTTGATACAATGAAAGTACAAATTAAAAAAAACTTTTTTTTTTTTTTTTTAGACAGAGTCTTGCTCTGTCACCTAGGCTGGAGTGCAATGGCACGATCTCAGCTCACTGCAACCTCTGCCTCCCGGGTTCAGGTGATTCTCCTGTCTCAGCCTCTCGACTTGCTGGGATTACAGGCATGCGCCACCACACCTGGCTAATTTTTGTATTTTTTAAGAAAGGGGGAGGAAGGTCTTATTCTGAGAAAGGAGAGAGGTAGAGATTGAAATTGGTTTACCAGACCCAAAGGTGTTGTTGGTTTATGTCTTTAAAGCAGGGTTTCCAGCTCTTAAAGTTACCTGAACTTCGTTGATATAGAATCTTTGTGAAATTCCTGAAAGGTAACTCAAGCCAACTCAGCGCCCAACTTTTGATGACATGAAGCACACCTACGATAAGTGGAGGTCTCGCTGACCCAGTGGAAAGCTACAGATTTGTACTTCTTTTGTTGAACAGCCTGTGATTTCATTAATTTCATTGACAGTCATTCTGAGTGAAATTTATGAAGGCCACAAAGTAGAGTTAGTGAACCGCATGAAATGTCAGCGTGCCCACTTTGAGCTTGGCCATCTCATTTCTCTCTTTCCCCTCCACCCATACTGTTTGCTTTGGCAGGTGACTATTTTTCTAGTCTAATTTATAATGCTTCAACATTTTGCCATGACCTCACTTGAGCTTCATTTCTGACAGCCTTGGAAGGACTTTAATTCCACTCACCATCAGGTATGTGTTCCTAGTAGGTGGACATTTTGTTTTTCATGTAGGCACCAAACCAAAAAAAAAAAAAAAAAGGAAAAAAGTTCTCAGAGGCAGCACCTACAAAACCACTTTCCCGAGTTTGACATCAGATGGCCTTTTTAACAGTTCATGATCACACTAAGCAATAGCTTTTTCTGCTCATTTTCTGTTTCCTTCTCCTTTAATAAGCCAGGATTCTGCTCTCAGATTTGACCCATCTGCAGAGCGTGTTTTTCTAGCCCTGGTCCTGTATTGGGCTAGGTTCACCAAAACTCAGGAGACCCAGTCTGGGGACTTTCGCTGGGGTGGTTGAGAGAAAGGAACCTTTTCAGCCAGGTCTGCAGTTGTGAGTCATAATCTTGGAGTTGCTGGAAGCAGCCCCGCCACTGCGAGGGGAGAGCCTATTTGAGAATGAGCCACCAGGGAGGAGAGCAGGCTGTGCCCTGGAGTCCAGGCACCCGCCCCGTACTTCCCCCTGGATGGGCATGAAACACTGTTTTCCCTCGTGTCAGTTTCAGCTGGATTTTCTGTCATTTGTAATCTGAAAAGTCTTGGCTAATAAAATATTTTTAGAGAAAATTAGTTTATTATCTTTCTGAGATAATTTGAGTACACAGTACTCTAGGGCTGACATCTTAATTTGTGTGTTTAGTAAATGCCTTTTTCCTCCAGTTAAAAATGTATCTACAGGCAAGTGGCATAAACTAAATTATAGGAATTACAACTGAGAATGTGTCATAATGCCCTGGTACTAATAATAAATGTAAATATTTCTGTTTTGATGAATTTAATGTTTAGGTTAGGTGTCTTAGATATTACGCCCAGGTGTAAAGATAAGCATGTATCCATTAATTAAAGTTATTAAATCTGTAAATATTCTTAATTAGATGATTTATCAAAGACAAAAAGAGACAAATGCTATCTAACTGTAACCTGATAAATCAAATCTATTAACATAACAGTAGGATAGCCAAAATATGGAAAAAATTAAAAAATGAATGTATTCAATCTCTCAGAATTTTTTTTTTTTTTTTGAAATAGAGTCGCGCTTTGTGGCCCAGGCTGAAGTGCAGTGGCTCCATCTGGGCTTACTGCAACCTCCCCTTCCTGGGTTCAAGCGATTCTCCTGCCTCAGCTTCCCGAGTAGCTGGGATTACAGGTGCTCGCCACCAGGCTCAGCTAATTTTTGTATTTTAAGTAGAGATGGGGTTTCGCCATGTTGGCCAGACTGGTTTGGAACTCCTGACCTCAGGTGATCTGCCCGTCTTGGCCTCCCAAACTGCTAGGATTACAGGCATGAGCCACCACACCCGGCCTCTGTCAGAATTTTAAACAAGTAGTAATTACAATAAAGCAATACTGAGTATTTCAATCAATACCTAATTTTATCGCATCTGTACTTTCAGCATTTCAGTACTCTGTGTGAAATACATATAAATGTTTACTTTGAATGAGAAAGTCACTACAAATTACAAATTTTAAAAGGTTAACAGTGCATCGCAAAAAGATAACAAAATAAAAAAATATCTTATTAACTAATTGTACATATGTCTATAACACTTTTTCCTTTATACTTTAAGGGCATACTCTTTAATCACCTCTCTATATAACACTAATTTTGTAATAGAATTTTCTATAAAGAGAATATAGAGATGGACTAGTCTTTCCTTTAGCGTGGTTGATAGATTTTTTTTAAAAAGTTTTGATAGTGTAGAAAAATTTTTCAGTTTTACAACTTGTTATTGGTAATATTGTGCAAATCTTTATAATTATCATGAAATTTGGAAAAATCTCTATCAAGTTTTTTTCATATATGAGTGTAGGATTTTAGGGCATTTCTAGTTTGCTTGTAAAGGAGTTCTAAATGCTTCTAGAATGACAGCACATAATCAGTTTGTCACGCTGCTCTCCTTGGAGTGGTGTCATGGATTTTGGATCTGTTCATTGACAGATTTTGTGTAAGCTCCGCTGTAGGTGTAAAACACTCATGTCAATTCAATGCTGTCTGAAGAAGTATGGTGGTGAGAAGGCAGTGTGGGAGGACACAGAGGTCTTATCCGATGATTGTAAGAGATCTTATTTTTTCAGTTAAAAAATATATTGAACACAGGCCGGGTGCAGCAGCTCACTCCTGTAATCCCAGCATTTTGGGAGGCCAAGGCAGGCAGATCACCTGAGGTCAGGAGTTTGAGACCAGCCTGGCCAACATGGTGAAACCCCATCTCTACAAAAAATACAAAAAATTAACCCAGCATGTGGTGAGTGCCTGTAATCCCAGCCACTCAGGAGGGTGAGGCGGGAGAATCACTGGAACCCAAGAGGTGGAGTTGCAGTGAGCCAAGATCACGCCATTGTACTCCAGCCCAGGCAACAAAGGGAGACACCGTCTCAAACAGAACAAAACAAAAAAGACAAAAAACGTTGAACATAATACTAATATCCTTCCCAGTGTCTTGGAAGGGGCCTATGCAAGTGGGGGTACTGAATTTCATTAACTTCAGATGTAGTCACCTCTGGACAACACTGAAGATTAGAACAAATTGGGCTAAATCTCAGTTCTAGTCTGCTACTTAGAAAAAGACACATACTTCCTAGAAGAATCATTCTAGAATTCCTCTGTGTTAAAGGGGCCCATTTGGTAGAGGGGAAGTTCAGGCTCTGAAGCCAACCTTAGCTTCTGAGAGTTGAATAATCTTGCTGAGAACAGGAGATATTCTGCCCAAACTGTATCTTTGGCAGGTCTTTTCTGTGCAACAAAACAAAAGCTTGTGCTTATATAGGAGCTGGTAAAGGACGTGTCCTGTGCTTCTATGCAGTGTTGAGATTTGAAAAAGGCTCTTAAGATGTATCTGGATGAATTGGACGTTTGCCATTGCCGGCCTTGTCAAATGGCAGCATGGCCATTCCAGAGGGAACTGTGTCCATGCCCCTGTGTCCTGTCCACTGTTGTGGTGTGTGAGCGAGGTTCTCATAAAGAATCGGGGAGGAGTTGCGGGTCCCCATGGAAGTGATGAGCTAGAGAACACAAAGGCCCATGTCCCAGAGGTGGTGAGGAGGCCGGGGCCAGAGAGCCATCAGACACCAGCAGGGCAAAGTGAGGGCAGGAGCATTTTGAGGCTTTTTGTTTTCTCTTGTCTTTGATTGCTTATGCTTGTTCATCACCTCCTACCTTAAACGACAGATTTGTTCAAGATGACGTGTCCATGTTTTCTGTTAGGAAAAGCATAGTTTATACTTGAATGAAGAATAGTGTCTTATTAGAACCCCTATTATAAGACATGAAGAATATTTAAGGAGGCTTTAGACACTCTCCCAGAAAATAGCCCGGGATCTATGTGCATTGGTGGGCAGCAAGCAGAGTGGTCCCCACGCATCTCTGCATGCAGCTGGTAAGCAGTGATCTTTCACTTTTGGGCGCCAGCCTCTAGAAGGTCCATCAGTATTGCTCTGTGGCTTAGTGGTACTCTGAGCTGAAGAGTGTGCAGTGCATGCAAAAGGAAATCCCTTGGATATCTGCAGACCCTGAATGTCAGTTCTGAGAGAAACTGCCTCAATATTTATCTGTAAAGTAAGAGACGCAAGTTAAATATACTCTACTGCCTTATTGGCATTCTGATTCTAGTATGCTTGGTTGATCCAGGCCCAGGTCTGGCAGAAGAGCCAAACCCAAACTTGCTCTCCGAGGATTCCCCTCTTTCCTCTTTTCTTAAATATCTGCTACATCCACTAGCCTGTGAACTTCTAGGGACCAAAGATCAGGTCTCTTCATTTTTGAAACCCCCAAAACTTGCATAGCATGTGGTATAAAATATATGCTCAATGAATGAATGTTCTTTGTATTTCAGTTTTTTTAAAACATCATGAGCTGACTGGGCACGGTGGCTCATGCCTGTAATCTCAGTACTTTGGGAGGTCAAGGCTGGTGGATGACCTGAGGTCAGGAGTTCGAGACCAGACTGGCCAACCATGGCCAACATGGTAAAATCCTATCTCTACAAAAAATACAAAATTAGCTGGGTGTGGTAGTGCATGCCTGTAATCCCAGCTACTTGAGAGGCTGAGTCAGAAGAATTGCTTGAACCCAGGAGGCAGAGGTTGCAGTGAGCCGAGATCGAGCCGCTGTACTCCAGCCTGGGTGAGAGAGCAAGACTCCATCTCAAAAAAGAAAGAAAAAAAAAAGATCATGAGCTATGATTGGTTATATCTCTGGGTTAAACCTCAGGCCCATAGAACCAATTGCCTCTACCTGTAATGCCCCCAAGCATACCTATCACACAGACCAGAGACCAAACTAATTTCTGTCTCTCTCCAACCTGGCTTTTTTTCTGACTTCCCTTCAGGTAGCCCAAGCAGAACTCTGTCTCCCTCATCTTTCATTATCCCATTATCCCATTATCCCACCATCCCACCATCCCATGTCCCACTGACCCAGTCCCTAAAGTCCCTCTTGTTCAACCCTGGATCCTCAGTGCTTAAGTGACATGGCCTGACATGGCAGTTGCTCAATGACTGTTGGTCGAATAAAAAAATAATGTTATTTAGGGTGTTTGCAGAATTGCATATGTTTACAACCCTCAGTAATACAACGAATTGTCATTGGTTTGAAATGACCTGAGTCTGTAGGTCTGAAAGTAGAGAGAACCCATATGTGATTTGCATATTTCTTCTCAGTATTGTGACTTGACTTTGTAGAAGAGTGGTCTTTCCTCTGGGATTCATGCTCCACCCACAGTCTGTGAAGACTCTCCAAGAGATGCCTGGCATTGATAGTCCCTGTAGTCAATTTCCTACCTGCCTTGCCCGGGTGCTAGGACCTGGCTTCTTTAGCCAGCTGAACTAAAGCTGCTCAGTGTCCTTTGCCACTTCTGCTTTCTCAGGGACCCTGACCCCAGATGACAAGAGAAGGGCATTCCGCTATGATATGTTTCCTTGAGGTATAAACTCCTCCTAGGCATCTAAAAAGAAGCCATTGGAAATGTTGCCTTCTTTAACCAAATTAACATCTCCACCTCAACATTTCATACTTCCCACAAATTTTTCTGTCATATTTAAGAATTATTTATCAAAATTGGGAAATGTGTTGTATTGCCCAATTACATACTAGCAAAAATTGTGTTGATTATTCCATCCAGAATAAATTTTTTAATATTTAGAGCCATTTGGTCACAGGAATTATTTAAAATGTTAAGTTTCAATGTATGTACATTCTTTTCCAGGGATATATGATAGTTGATCATAAAATAAACTCCCAAATATCTGAAGATATTATGTTAAAATAAAGTTCTGAAGGGGCATGGAGTGGAATATAGCTCTTGAAGAGGAAATGCATTGGTGTAAAATTTGTGATTTTTACTGAAAATCTGGTTCCAGTATTTTAAACAGATAGTGGTCGGTAACAAATGACTGAAGTGTTTATTCCATTGGATGCATTTGAACGTGAGAGAAAGAATTTTATTTACAAATGTTAATATTTAAACATTTCGAATACACTGGAAATCACATCTTTGCAACAGTTTAGATTTAAGATGGAAATTTTTAGATGGCATTGCATCAATGTGCAAAGTGAGAAGGTAGCTTTTCAAAATTCTTGAAGGGCGTATGTGTTTTAGTCACTTTGTAGATGAAGCCATAATATTAAGCAAAGAAAATATCTCTTGACATTCAGTTTAACATAAAACAGTAGAAAGTCAGCACCGAAGAACCAAAAATAGAAGCGACGCTGCATGTCACGTTGCCATAGCATAGGTGCTATTTAGAGCCAGGAAAAGTGAAGCTCAGTTGCCATACAAAAGGCCTCCCCAATTGTGTATGGCTTACTTCCTCACATTGTGGGCCTCCAGGATCCACTGGCAAATGTGGGGTGAGTCAGGTCTGAGCTGCTGATGCCAGGGCCTAGATAAGGCCTGTGGAAATCCCTCCCAGAGCCCAGAGAAGTGGAGAGACAGCCACCCATTTTGTCAAGGTTGCATAGGATGGTGCCAAGGACACAGTCCCGCTGGGCGCTGTGGCGCTTAAGGTGAATTAAGCTTAAGGGAAGGTGAATATGCACAGGCTGGAGGCACAGTCCATGGACTTTAGGCTGAAAGAACTCAGTGGCGCAGTCTATCCACGGAGGGAAAGCACTCCCAGGGCAGTGCCTGGCACTTGACACCAGTAAATGTTCTTCTGCCTATGAATTCCAGCAAAGCAGACTTAGTGATACATCCCTAAAGGTTACCATGCAGACAATTTTTCCGTAGCTGGTTACTTCCTCTAGAGGCAGGTAAGTAGTAAATCAATGAACTAAGTGCCTCTACTGTGCCTCTGGCAGGGTCCACTACCCTGACCTCTGTGAATTCTTCCCGCTCAAGAATTCTCACCTGCTAGTGACTCAGGTGGAATGTTCACAGGCATCCTCAAAACCGTGTGTTCCAAGAAACTCCTCCGTCCTCTCTCCTGATCTCCTGTTCTCTGTGCCAGCCACACTCCTGACTTCTCTGCTCAGTCATCCTCCATGGATTCCAATCCCAAATGCAGAACAGTCTTTCATCTCTCACGTGCTGTCTTTTAGCTAATAGTGTATTCGTTTATGTATTTCTTTCTTTTTATTGTGGTAAAATATGCATAACATGAAATTTACCATTTTAATCGGTTTTAAGCATATGGTTCAGTGGCATTAAGTACATTCACAATGTCGTTCTACTATCACCACCATCCATCTTTAGAACATGTTTGTCTCGCATCGCAGAAACTCCATACCCATTAAATCATAACTCCCCATTCCTCCCTCCCTGCAGCGCCTGATAACCACCAAAATTCAACCACTTTGAATTTTGACTCTATGATTTGGACTACTCTGTGTACCCATTATGAGTGGGATCATGCAGTATTTGTCTTTTTGTGTCTGCTTTACTTCAGTTAATGCAGTGTCCTCAAGGTTCATGTATGGTGTAGCATGTGCCAGAATATCCTTCCTTTTAAAGGCTGTATAATATTCCATTGTTTCTATACTCCACATTTTGTTTAATCCATTCACTCACAGATACACACTTTAATAGTTTATTAATCTCATCAATTACTATTTTATCATTATTCCATTACTGTAATGGACACAGCAATCCATTAATATTCTAGTTTTTCCCTTTATCTTAAGATTCTTCTCTTTCAGAATATTTATAAACTCTGCATCTGGCAAAGGTGCCAGAATCTATAAGGAACTTAAAGAATTCAACAAATAAAAAACAAGTAACGCCATTAAAAAGTGGGCAAAAGATATAAACAGGCACTTCTCAGAAGAAGACATACAAGCAGCCAACAAATACATGAAAAAATAACATCACTAATAATCAGAAAAATGCAAATCAAAACCACAATGAGATAATATCTCACACCAGTCAGAATGATTATTATTAAAAAGTAAAATAAAAAACAGATGCTGGCAAGGTTGCAGAGAAAATGGAACATTTATACACTGTTGGTGGGAATGTAAATTAGTTTAGCCATTGTGGAAAGTAGTTTGGAGATTTCTCAGAGAACTTAAAACAGAACTACTATCTGATGCAGCAATTTCATTACTGGGTGATATGGTATATATGGTTTGGTTGTGTCTCCATCCAAATCTTATCTTGAATTGTAGCTCCCATATTCCCCACATGTCATGGGAGGGACCTGGTGGGAGGTAATTGAATCATGGGGGCAGGTTTTTCCCGTGCTGTTCTCATGATAATGAATAGTCTCACAAGGTCTGATGGTTTTATAAAGGGCAGTTCCCCTGCACATGCCCTCTTGCCTGCCACCATGTAAGATGTGCCTGTGCTCCTCCTTTGTCTTTTGTCATGATTGTGAGGCCTGCCCAGCCATGTGGAACCGTGAGTCCATTAAAGCTCTTTTTCTTTATAAATTACCCAGTCTCGGGTATTTCTTTATAGCAGTATGAAAATGGATTAATACATATGGTTTGGCTATGTCCCCACCCAAATCTCATCTTGAGGTGTAGTTCCCATAATCTCCATGTGTTGTGGGAGGGACCTAGTGGGAGGTAATTGAATTGTGGGGGTGGTTTCCCCCATGCTGTTCTCATGAGATCTGATGGTTTTATAAGGGGCTTCCCCCTTCACTGAACTCTCATTCTTCTCTCTCCTGCTGCCTTGTGAAGAAGGATGTGTTTGCTTCTTCTTCTGCCATGGTCGTAAGTTTCCTGAAGCCTCCCCAGCTGTGTGGAACTGTGAGTCAATTAAACCTCTTTATTTTATAAATTACCCAGTCTCAGGTATGTCTTTATAGCAGCACGAGAACTGGCTAATACACTGGGTATATACCCAAAGGAGAATAAATTCTTCTACCAAAAAGACACATGCACTTATGTGTTTTTTGCAGCACTCTTCACAGTAACAAAGACACTGAATCAACCTATGTGCCCATCAGTGGTGGACTAGATAAAGTAAATGTGGTACATATACACCATGGAATACTACACTGCCATAAAAATGAATGAAATCATGTCCTTTGAACCAACATGGATACAGCTAGTGGCTATTATCCTAAGCAAATTAATGCAGGAAGAGAAAAGCAAATACTGCATGTTCTCACTTATAAGTGGGAGCTAAGCATTGGGTACACGTGGACATAGAGATGGGAACAATAAGCACTGGGAACTACTAGGAGATAGAGGGAAGAAAAGGGATTAGAGCTGAAAAACTACATATTGAGTGCTATACTTACTACCATGAGTGATGGATTCAATGGTACCCGAAACCTCAGCATCATGCAATATACTCATGTAACAAACCTGCATATGTATCCCCTGAATCTAAAGTAAAAGTTGAAATTATTTTTTTAAAGATTCTCTTTCAAATGCATCTCATGCATCACCTGAATAATTTACCTAAGTTTCTAATAACTGCTCAATTCTACTATGTGTCCCAAATCCTTGTCCCTCAATAGCCTGGGCCCAACCAACCCTTCTTGCCTTATCTTTCACCACTTTTCCTAGTTCTCATGTCTTCCCTACTCATGGGGTCAATGGATGAGTACTGTGCTTTGGGCATGCAGAAAACAGAAAGGTCAGGAAAGGCTGCAATGAACACGTCCACCCTAGAGAGCTGGAACTCCATGTGAGAATACCCCCACCTTTCCCGAACCCTCTCCATGGCTGCACAACTCACTCCTTGCTCTGTGGACTCATGCTTCACTCCCCACTTCTGTGAGCCTCGTGTTCCATGTGAGTGGGATGCCCACCAGGTTGGTGGTGGTGATCACTCAATGGCTATGGGCTTACAGCCTGGAGCTAGATGACCTCTTCCCAGATCTCAGCTCTGCCACACCCTAGCCTGTCACCTGGGACAAATAACTCCTGTGTGGATGGTTCTTCTGCTATACACTGTAAAGTGGGGGTAACAGTAATGGTACCCCACACCGGCATGTTGTGAGGATTCCTACTACACTGTGTTTGTAATGAACTATCACAGGACCGTGCTGACTGGAGATTATTGCACTGTTACCTCTTTGTGACCAGCCTTGGCTGGATCATAAACTTTAGCTCATTTATTTTCTGCTCTCTTTCAAATTATTTGTGAATGTATAATTATGTGCTAGACACAAGAAGTGCTGGTAACGAAAAGACACTGATTTTGCTCTTCAGAAGCTTAGAGTATGTATTTACGTCTCTCTCTGGAGCTCCATGGCCATGGCGTAGTGCATCACTCTCCTTCTCCTTCCCTTCCTCCTTCCCTCTTTTCCTTCCTTGTCTTCCTCTCTCCACTCTTTCCTCCTCCCTTCCCTCCATCTCTTCCCCTCCCTCCCTTCCTCCCTCCCTCCCTTCCTTCCTTCTTTCCTTCCCTCTTTCCTTCCCTCCTTCCTTCCCTTCTTATTTTCCTCTTCCTGTTTCTCCCTCTCTTCCTCCTTTCCTTCTTTCTCTTTCCTTCCTGCCCTCCCTCTTGCCTTTTTCCCTTTCTTCCTTCCTTTCCTCCTTCCTTTCTCACTTCCTTTCTCCCTTCCTCCCTTTCTTCCTTCCTTTTTTTCTTCCAGGTGACATATGAGGTGCCTGCCATGTGCTGGCACTGCCCCAAACACTGGGGGCCCTGCAGTGAGCAGGACAGCCACTCTCCCATGGGATGTACTAGCTAACGGGGAAGACAAACCATAAATGCATGCGTGAATAAATAACATGATTCAAAAGACACATAAATATTCTGAAAAAATCATGAAGTGTAACAGGAGTTCTGTGTGCTGTTCACCACAGCTTGGTCAGGGGTGGCCCCTCTAGGAGGCAATGGTTGAGCATGACCTAAAGGTGGTGGTGGTGGAGGGGGGTCAGCCCTGCCCAGATCTGTGGGCAGAGCAATCCAGGCAGAGAGAACCCCTAAGACCTGGACACAGGACTGGGCTTTGTGTGTGTGGGTGGAGTGAGCCTGAGGGAGGTGGGGGGCTGTGACAGGGAGTGAGGTGGGAGAGGTGGGCCAGAGTAGATGGTGGTGCTAGCAGGAGCTTGGGTTTTATCTCAAGTATGATGGAAAGCCATTTAGGGGTCAAGGGACTCGATCTCGCAGGCAAAGGATGTGATCCGATATACATTTAGAAGAGTGTCCTCTGCCTGTGAAGCACAGGAGAGGGATAAGAGGAGGAGTGGGGACCAGGTGGGTGGCTGAGCAGGACACACCTAGCGCTCCTAGGGGAATCCCTGGAGAGCAGCACCATCTTCCGGAGGGGGCTGTAGTGATGCAGCCCTGAGCGCTGCCTTCCTGCTTCCTTCTTATTTTTTTTCTGTTTGTTTGTTTGAGACAGAGTTTCACTCTAGTTGCCCAGGCTGGAGTGCAATGGCACCATCTCAGCTCACTGCAGCCTTTGCCTCCCAGGTTCAAGTGATTCTCCTGCCTCAGCCTCTCAAAGTAGCTGGGATTAGAGGCATATGTCACCACACCAGCTAATTTTTGTATTTTTAGTAAAGGTGCGGTTTCACCATGTTGGTCAGGCTGGTCTCAAACTCCTGACCTCAGGTGATTCACCTGCCTAGGCCTCCCAAACTGCTGGGATTATAGGCATGAGCCATTGCGCTTGGCCTCTTACCTTTAAAAAATCAAATAAGAGCTAAGTAGATATTGTATTGTTAGACAACCAAAATTTTTTTTAAAAATTGTTGAATTTTATCTACCAAAAATAATTTTAAACTTATCCTAATTAGAAGAGTGAATTTATTGAATTTCTAAGTTTAATAGAATGCAATCATTTTATGTACCAGAGATGGAAGAGACAAATTCAGTCTTTTCACGTCTATCTGATACAACCTATGTGCTGATGTAATTTTAAGTATTTCATGGGGTGAGTGTTTAGTGTTTCTTGAAGGCATTTTTTCAAACATCTTTCTATTTAGAAGTTAAATTGTAAATTTTTAAAAATTTAAACTAAAAAAAGCCAATGAGCATCTATTCAATGTAAGAAGCAATGAAGGCAAGTGGACTGGAGGTCGAAGGGCTGAGACACAAATAATTTTTGAATTAATTTCTTAGGTAATATTCAACTTTATGGCCAATTCAAAAGGAATTCCTCTCTCTCCTGTAAATTTATTTATTCTAGGCATTTGTAGGTGACTCATCTTAATCCTTCACTCATCTCCTGTCCCCTAATCCTTGTCAAAAAAGGAAAAAAGAATCATTGATTAGCTCAGCAAAACATCAAAGGAGCAATCTTCCCCATAAATCAATCCCTCCATTCTCCGACTTGCTTTGTTGATTTCTCCCAAACTTCCCCATTTATCTATTAAGCGGCTCATTCCTAAAGCCTCAGGTGTGTTGTCAGAAACTCTTCCCTTTTATGTTTTTCAACTATAAGTTGTTAACGACTTAGTGATGCTCAGAAGTAAATCAGGTAATGCCGCCCCGGTGAATGGCACTGAGGACATCAAAACTTAGCAACTCAGCAGTGTCTCACCTTGGGCATGAGGTTGACTAAAATCTGAGACTCAGCTCCATACTTCCTCAGAAAGCACATTCATTTCTCAAAGAGTACAAAGGGGGTCAGTTTGCTTTTGTTGTTTTCTCTCTTTTCTAGAAATGAAATTAATACAATGATAACCTCCTTCCCCCCAGACCTGAGTATTGATTTCTGCTTTGCTCCCTGGCCCTCTTCTAAGTTCTGAAGACATTACCAGAGGAGCTATTGATCAGCAGGCTGCCTGTCACTTCCTTGGGCGCAAAGGACAGCAGCCCCATCACCTCCATGCCCCGGAATAGACCTGGAGGTAAAGGGTCAGAGATGAAAGGCTTCTGATTAGTTCTTCTTTGTAAGCCGCCTCCCAGGAAGCGCTGAGCTTCTGTTTACACCTGTCCTTGGCATTTAAGATGGAAAACTTTTACTCCCAGGTCCATGCACGGGTGTAGCTGAAGCAGAACTCTTATCTTTCTCAGCTTCTCATTGGGAGAGATGGATTGTTTGTTGTTAAGCCGGGTTGGCTTTTTAAGTAAAAAGTTTATGTTTCCTGGGCCTTTCATTTGTCGCCTGCACTGCTGCGGCTTCATCTGTTATAGGAACCTCAATGCTTTTAGACATTGACTAAAGGATGCTCAAATCAATTTCCTCAGAAAAAGAACCTGAAGAGTCTGTGGGACTCCATTTTTTTTTCCGTTAAGTTGTGGTGATGTCATTGATTTCATTGCTGAATGAGAGCAGAGGGGGTCAAGGGAGATTCATGAAACTAGGAGAAAGAATGACAGAAAAAAGCCATTACTTATCTATGTACCTGGAATGGCCCGACAAAATTCAGAAGGTCAAGTGGCTTTGGGTTAACCCATCCCCTTTATAGCTAACTCAATAATTAACCTTTAGAAACAAGGTCATACCATGAAATTCTGCTAATCCTTTATTAATATTTCATACTTACTCTCTCCTTTTTAGTCCTAGATGATTGCCATTAAGCAAGATTTCTCACCTGATTTATGACAATACTCTCGTCTCTTCTCTTGCCCCTAGTCATGCCTTTACACAAATCCTTTCAGAGCCTATGGTTACCTGCAGGTATCTGCCAAAACCCCTGGGATGGCAGACAACAGCCTTCACTTTGGGCCCTATGCAAACAGTGGCTGCTTCTCTACAGCCAAGTCCTGGCTGCCTCCTCCTTCAACCAGGGGCAGAGTTGCCATGGATCTCCTGCAGCTTAAGTTGAGAGCCCATCTGGCATACGTGTCCGGCACCTAACCAAAAGTTCAACATTTTGGATCCTTTTTAAAACACAGGGCCGCCCAAGTTACACATGCTTCAAGACCTACCACACCTGGAACTGCCCTTCTCTAATTCTGTGACTCATTTGTACTGACCTTGCAGCTTCTTGGACATGGCAGCCATGCTGTTTAAATCTTGCCCATGCCTATTACTTTTCCATTCCCCATAGCAGACACGAAGGCCCTGAGAACAGAAATGGCTTTGGTGGTTTCTGTATCCCCAGTTAACATATGGAGTGCAAATTGGATGTAAACAGAATGACTGAATGAATGACACTCTTAGGTTGGTGCAAAAGTAATTGCGGTTTTTGCCATTTTTTTTTTTTTTTTTGAGACGGAGTCTTGCTCTGTCACCCAGGCTGGAGTGCAGTGGTGCGATCTCGGCTCACTGCGAGCTCCGCCTCCCGGGTTCTCGCCATTCTCCTGCCTCAGCCTCTCCGAGTAGCTGGGACTACAGGCGCCTGCCACCACGCCCGGCTAATTTTTTGCATTTTTGGTAGAGACGGGGTTTCACCGTGGTCTCGATCTCCTGACCCTGTGATCCGCCTGCCTCGGCCTCCCAAAGTGCTGGGATTACAAGCGTGAGCCACCGCGCCCGGCGCCATCTTTTTTTTTGAGACAGAGTCTCGCACTGTCACCTGGGCTGGAGTACAGTGGCGCTATCTTGGCTCACTGCAACCTCCCCCTTCCAGGTTTAAGCGATTCTCCTACCTCAGCCTCTGAAGTAGCTGGGATTACAGGTGCCCGCTACCACACCCAGCTAATTTTTTGTATTTTTAGTACAGTCAGGATTTCACTATGTTGGCCACGCTAGTCTCAAACTCCTGACCTTGTGATACGCCTGCCTTGGCCTCCCAAAGTGTTGGGATTACAGGCATGAGCCGCTGCGCGTGGCTGCCATCATTTTTAAATGGCAAAAACTTTTACACCAACCTAATAGAATGTTGTTATCTAATTGCATCATCTAATTTATCTAACAATAACAGCGACTAACAGAAACCAACTGGATATTATGCACAAGGTACTGTTATAAGGGATGTATGTATAATGTTCCATTTAATCCTCTCAACACCCCTAAGAAGCCCAGTTTGTAGATGAGGAAACTGAAGCACAAAGAACCCTACTTGCTTGTCTAAATCACTCAGCAAGTGTGTGCTAGTGCCAGGATTTTAAAAGAGGTAGACTGACTTGCATACTGAATTATATAGCATCAAAGAGTAAGGGTAACTTACTTGAACTCGGAGTTCACTTTCTTCCATGCCTTCAATGAGAACTGATACCTGACTACAGAATCCTTAGTGCAAATTGTTATCCCAAGGAAAGACAGAAACCATCTATTGGGATCAATTAGGCTCTACAGATAGTTCAGATTCCTGGGTGCTCAGAGGTAAAAGGGACAGTGCTTTATATTCTCACTGATCAAATGAGGGAAGGTATTTTCATGCTTATCTCCTAGGTTCTCTTTAGTTTTTAGAGCTGGGAATGGATGACTAGGCAACATATCCAATTAGCTGCAGAGAAGGCATAAATGTGCCGAGTTTAGTTGAATAATAAAAGTGAATCTTCATGCCCTGTGTAATTGCAGTAGTGCTGCCTGGTAAGAGGACCCCTTCATCCCCTGCCGCTCCCTTCTTTGCTCTTTGCTCTCTCCCCTGCCCTTTTCCTGTGAGAAAGACCAGCAGGTTTCATTGCTATCAAAACAGTAGCTTTCAGTCCCCTTCCCTTTCCAGAACCTCCAAAAGAACTCCCCAAACCCTGCCCATTCCACTTCCTGACCACTGAAAAGCTCCCTCTTGTCATCCTCATGGGCTCCAGCATGGAAGCAAGCAGGGAACAGGCATGTGTGTGTTGTGTGTGTGTGTGTAGTGTGTGTGTGGCCACACCTGCACCCAGGTTAGTAAGGCAACGTTCACTGCCTTGCTTCCATGCTAGTTAAAATCTCTGGCTGCAGGAAATATGAATGGAAATTATTCCACAAACAGCTGAGTATTATTAATGAAATTAAATGGAAGGCACCCCTTTGGTTAAAGCTCAAATGTCATTAACTCAATGAATTAAGGTGGCAATCACATGACCTCAGTGGAAAATGAGAATCACATAGATTTGCTGAGATGCAAATGCACATTTACTCTTTTTCCCTTGAATTTTTTTTTTCATTTGCATGTCTCACTTTTTTGAATATTTCAATCATTAATACAGTGTACCCATTTAGGGGAGAAAGTTTGTATAACAAGAATGACAGGCCAGGTGCAGTGGTTCACGCCTGTAATCCCAGCACTTTCAGAGGCTGAGGCGGAGGGATCAATTGAGGCCAGAAGTTTAAGAGCAGCCCAAGCAACATAGCAAGGCCCCGCCTCTACAAAAATAATTTTAAAAATTATCCAGGTGTGGTGGTGCGCACCTATGATCCTAGCTACTCAGGAGGCTGAGGCAGGAGGATTGCTTGAAACCAGGAGTTGGAGGTTACAGTGAGCTATGATTGCCCCACTTCACTCCAGCCTGGGTAATACGGTGATACTGTCTCAAAATGGAAAGAAAAAAAAAAAAAAAGAATGACATGGAAACTCTGCCCATGTTTTAGATTGGGACAGATTGATCTAACCTAACATAGGAACAATGAGGGTTTCCTTTTCTCTCCTCCAGTGTCAATTTAGCTCTGTCATTAAAGAAATAGGATGGTTTTCAGGGACCTATCTGCAAATGCTAATCTTTATTGTGATAAGCAAGAAATCTAAATGCTATTTGTTTTAGAGTATTTTCCATTAACATCAAACCCAGTTGATAAGTCACCTTGTGTCATAAAACAATTCACATAGATCTTAGGATTAGTAGACCTTTGAAGAAAGTGTCAATCAAGATATGGCCACTGTGTGCCCTTCTGCTCCTAAGTCCTGCTGGAGACTGGCTCCTCCTAGTTGTCCGGCAATTCTAGATCATTTATTAACAACGCTTGGGCGTATGAGTCCCACTTGTCCAATGAGCATATGATGAAATTTCAACTCACTCCATTAGACCACGTCACCAGCCAGTAGAAGATGCCCTTTAGAATTAACCTGATGTGGTTAGGTTAAGTCAATACGATGTTTATCACTTGCTTGTTTAATTCTTGTTTGATCTTCGTTAAGGACGAGATTTGGGCAGTTCCTTACAGTTGTGTGTCCAAGAATTGGAAGCCCAGCAAGGAAGATATCCTTGGAAAAGCTGAAGCAAGAAATAAAGAGAGAAGTGGGTTTTGGAAGACATTGAAGGAAATCACATCCTATCTTCCAAAAGGATGTGGAGCTAGTTTTACGTCTCTCTTTAACAACCTGGGTGACAGAGACCAGTAACTTAGGCTCCCCGGGCATATTTACCCTCTTATTTCATGATGAGATCAAACTAGGTATTTTCTTTAAGTCTCTTCCATTAGTTAATCAGTACATTAGTTATTCAAGTGGATTTCTGGCTGTTTTCCAGCCTCGGGCTAATCCAAACGGGCAATACTGCATTTACCATTCCCTAGGCAAGGCACTTCCCCAAACCCAGCATCTTCCCACTGAGGGGCCTTCCCCCATAACAGGACCAGCTCAGGTGACAGTGCTTTCAGAGGCCTTCCCATGGGCCCCGCCCCTGCAGACTTTCTGAGCCTTCTCCGGGCTGCATTTTGGACAGCATGCATCACCATCGGAACTCCCAGCAGCTCACATTTCGGATCCTGCAGACTTGGCGTGTCTTTCTCGCTAGTTGTCAGCATGGGTGGGCAGGTTCTTTCTCTCTCCTTCATGGCCATGCCCACCCAAGCTGACCAGGTACCTGGTTTCCAGTGGGGCTCAGCTACTATTGGTTGAACGAATGCTCAAAGAATGAATGTGCCACTTCTGTGTCACATGATTGTTTATCTGTGCTCTGACTACCAATCAATTTAGCTATTTCAGTGACTATCTCTCTGACGACAATTTGATTTCGTTGCCTTTGAGAATCCGTGTTTGTATTTCTTAAAAGTGTAAGCGGCCGGCCGCGGTGGCTCACGCCTGTAATCCCAGCGCTTTGGGAGGCCGAGGTGGGCGGATCATGAGGTCGGGAGATTGAGACCATCCTGGCTAACACGGTGCAACCCTGTTTCTACTAAAAAAATACAAAAAAATTAGCCGGGCTTGGTGGCGGGTGCCTGTAGTCCCAGCTACTGGGGAGGCTGAGGCAGGAGAATGGCGTGAACCCAGGAGGTGGAGCTTGCAGTGAGTGGAGATCTTGCCAATGTGCTCCAGCATGGGAGACAGGGCAAGACTCCGTCTCAAAAAAAAAAAAAAAAAAAAAAAAGTGTAAGCTTTGCTTTTTTAACCTTTTAATTGCAAAATAATGCCAAACATATAGAAAATATCCAAGTATAGGACAAAGAACCCTTGTATACCCTTCACTCAAATTCACCAATGTTTAACGTTTTGGCACATCTATTTGAGCTTCTCTCTCTCTCTCTCTCTGTGTGTGTATATTTATTTTTTTTTTTCTGAAGCATTTGAATGTAAGTTGCCTATATCATGTCCGTGTGTATTTTCCAACAGTAGGAATTTTCTCTTACAGATCTACAGCTTAGTTATCAAATTTAAAGAATTTAAATTTGTTACAATACTTCTATCCAATAGGTGTTTCATATTCCTGTTCTCTGATGTTTTTATGGTTAGTTTTGTGTGTGCCTTTTTGGCTAGAAGCCTGCATAAGTAATATTCTCAGGGCATCCCACCTGGAAGCACATGTTGTCCATTCATTTGCCTCATTTTGGTAATGTTAATTTTGATTACTTAGTTAAGGTGGTGCTTGCTTTTTCACAGTGTGGTTACTACTTCTCTTTCTTAGTTATTAGCCATCTTGTTGGAAGATACTCTGAGACTATCTTGTTCTTCATCAAACTCTCTGCTCCAGATTTAGATTTATTGATGATTCTTGTCTGAATCCGTTTTTACTATAATAGTTGCAAAATGATGTTTTAAAACCCCTTTTTTCTCTTCTATATTAGTTAGCTTTCTACCTAAGGAAGAGCTTTCCCTTTTTCCTTTTCTTTCCTTCCTTCCTTCCTTTTTTCCTTCCTTCCTTCCTTCCTTCCTTCCTTCCTTCCTTCCCTCCCTCCCTTCCCCCTCTCTCCCTTCGTCCCTCTCTTTTTTCTCCGTCCCTTCCTCCCTGTCTGCCTGCCTATTACCATATGGACTCATGAATTTGTACCCTATTGAATGGGTTATAAGTGATTACTTTCTTCTTTTATTTTGATACTAAAGTTGTTGAATATTTGGTCAGTAGGAGGCTTGAAATATGTTTGTGTGTTGAATAGTACAATAAAATTTCAACCAAAAACCAGTGTTTTTCCTGTGATTAATTATTCAAGGAAAATAAATGTATATCATTTAAATAGAGCCTATAATTTTAAAATTTCTACAGCTGATTTGGAAAATGGTTACTATTCCTGACATAATTGTATTGCAATTTACATTTCCCCTATTATAATCTTCTGAGGCAGCCCATTTTATTACTGAACAGTTCTACTTAATCCATTTATTCAAAATGTTGAGTGTCTATAATGATAAAATAGACATAATAGAAAGGCAAACAATGGTTTAAGTCTACATGAGTTACTTTTGTATTCTAACTAAACCATAGAATCTCAGTTATAATTTTATATGCCTGTAAAATCTTATTTATTTTGAGACTTTCGATTTTATTGTTTCCTCCTACACACACTTGTATATTACAAATTTTTCTGTTAGAATCAGGATATTGCTAAAATCACTTTAGGGATGAGAATAAAACATTTGAAATCTAAAACATGTTTGGATCATATTATGACTACATCTTGTGCATTCATTTCTATTACGGAGAACCTATCCTTCTAATGTGTAAGTTCCTCTAGACTAGCTTGCTGAAGCTGTTCTCAGAAAATGGGTGTCTTAGGCATATTATACCTTTATTAATCTAGAAAGTGTTCTATCGTCCTATTCTGCAAGGATCAAGCCACTTCTGAAATCCTGAAATCTACAAAATTTAAGCTCTGGAGAGTTTTAAGAAGACATTGATCAATGACAAGGGCTTTAGATTGGGTGTGTAGAAAGGGAAGGGTCTAGAAACCTTGTAGTGTCAAGAACTAGTGATGATTACGACAAAGGAGGAAAGGGATGAGAAACAAGGTAGAGTCCTACCTGTGTAGTCCTGCGTCACTTAACGCTGGTGATACATTCTGAGAAATGCATCATGAAGTGATTCTGTCATTGTGGGGACATCATAGAGTGTACTTTCACAAACCCAGGCCAAGCCTACTACACACTAGGCTGTATGGTATAGTCTATTGCTCCTAAGCTACAAACCTACAGTACATGTGACTGTACTAAATTGTAGGTGATTTTAACACAATGGTAAATATTTGTATATAAACATAGCTAAACATAGAAAATGTGAAGTAAAAATATGGTATGAAAGATAATAGATGTACGCCTGTCTAGGGCAGCTCCATTATAATCTTATGGAACCACCATCATATATGCAGTCCGCTGGTGTCAGAAATGTTGTTATGCATGACTTTCAGATGACTTTTTGAAGAACTGGGTTATAAGAGAGAGAATAAAATTTTTTTCTTTATTGCTCCTAAAGAAAAATGGAAAAATTAGCTCTTATGGATACAATTACAGAAATCCGATTTTGACACCATAGAGGATGAACTTTCCGTTAACTCTGCTGGCTAGCCCCAGGCCATTCATTTATCATGTGAGTACTGCACATTCTTCGGCCTTTGATTTTGTCTCCCCCTTTCTGATCCTCCGCACCGGCCTCTGAGAGTTCAACGTTGCTGACTTCTCTCAGCCTCTGTGCCTTTGCTGGAGTGCTTTCTCCCCCTGCCCCCAGCCTCTCTCCCTCACAGAGCTCCTGCACGTCCTCAGCACCTGCTCATCCTTCTCGGAAGCCGGCCTGCCTCACTTTCCAAGCAAGCCAGGCCATGGCCTGCTTAACTTTCCAAGTAAGCCAGGCCATGGCCTGCTTCCCAACCAGCCCACTGTGCCCTCTAAAATGGTAGTGGCTGCAACATTTTTATCCTACTTGTTGACTTGTGTGAATCTGTCTCCAAGACTGTGGGAGACAGTACTCAGGTACCATAACCACACATAGTGACCAAACACTTAAAATGTGGTAGGCGCTGCCATATTGGGCAACACAGATTCTAGAATATCTCAGCAAGCTCTGTTAAGCAGTGCTGACCTGGACAAACTTCTTAATGGCAAGAACTGTATTGTGCCCATCCCCAGTCAAACACAGAGCTGAGGTACATTAAAGACACTCAGTAAATATTTTCTTTTTTTTTTTTTGAGTTGGAGTTTCGCTCTTGTTGCCCAGGCTGGAGTGCAATGGTGCCGTCTCGGCTCACTGCAACTTCCGCCTCCAGGGTTCAAGCGATTTTCCTGCCTAAGCTTCCATTAAAGGGGTCTGCCACCAAGCCCAGCTAATATTTTGTATTTTTAGTAGAGACCGGGCTTCACCATTTTGGCCAGGCTGGTCTCGAACTCCTGACCTCAGGTGATCCGCCTGCCTTGGCCTCCAAAGTGCTGGGATTACAGGCGTGAGCCACCACGCCTGGCTTCAGTAAATGTTTTCAAAATAAGCAAGTTAAATAGATCAATCCAATGACAGAATGGGCTACATAATGAATAGTGGGGTTTTCACTGTAGGAGGAATTTAAACTTAGGATAAATGTCATCTACTGGGGTTACCATGAAAAGAGACATGCAGGCCAGGCGTGGTGGCTCACACCTGTAATCCCAGCACTTTCGGAGGCCAAGGCGGGCGAATCCCCTGAGGTGGGGAATTCAAGACCAGCCTGACCAACATGGAGAAACCCCATCTCTACTAATAACACAAAAATTAGCCAGGCGTGGTGGCGCATGCCTGTAACCCCAGCTACTCAGGAGGCTGAGGCACGAGAATCGCTTGAACCCGGGAGGAGGAGGTTGCTGTAAGCTGAGATCACGCCATTGGACTCCAGCCTGGGCAACAAGAGCGAGACTCCATCTCAAGAAAAAAAAAAAAGAGAGACATGCATATGTTGCATGACAAGCTGTAGCATATAAAAGTAGGTAGCTTCCAGTTCTAAGAGTTTATAATTATTAGAAGGAATTAAATGTAACACAGAACATGAAATCATTTCTGATTTAAAGTATTTCCTATTGAGCCACAGAAATGAGAAATTCCTCACTTTATTTAAATTACATAAAGTTTACTCCACTTGAAGAACTCATGTCAGAAAAAAAAAAGAGTTTATCTTTAAAAATTTGCTCTTCCTCTGAACACCCAGATTATCAAAACACAGCTGAAAACAACACCAAAGGGGCTGTTCTCAAAAACAAGGAAGTCAACTTTTTAAAAAGGGATTGTCAATTAAGTAACTAGATAGCCAGGCGTAGCACAGGTGAATAATCTGAATGTTACAGAAGTGACAGCTTTACTTTTTGAACATTTTCTTCAACCCATAATTCAGAATTTCCACTGGTAGCGAGGAGCCTCTCTGGTGCTGAGGATGTGACCATGGGCGAGAGAGAAAGGGAGAGACACACACGATGTCCGCAAGATGAGTGAGGGATACCCTGGGAGTTCAGCTGGAGTGGAGGGAAGGCACCAGGATCTCAGCAGGGCCCAGCCTCCGGGAAGGACCCTGGTGAGAAGGCGGGCCCTGGGGAGACTTGGAGCGCCCGGGCCAGGGCGCGCGAGGTGAGTGCGGCCAGGGAGGGCCTTGTGTTGAAGGGGAGTGAGACCAGGGAGCCAGCACCCCAAGGGACTGGAAAGGCAGGCCTGGGGAGGAGTCTGGACGCTGTGCTTGGTATCTGGGACCTGGACAGGGTTTTGTGGAGGGCTGTCCGAGAAGGAGGCTGTGCGGGTCTAGGATTAAAAGTAGCTGGGCGACATGGCGAAACCCCGTCTCTACCAAAAATACAAAAATTAGCTGGCCTTGGTGGCAAGCACCTGTGGTCCCAGCTGCCCGGGAAGCTGGGAGGCTGAGGCGGGAGGATCATCTGAGCCCAGGGGCGACGCAGCAATGAGCCGAGATGGCGCCACTGCATTCCCGCCTGGGTGACAGAGGGGGACCTTGTCTAAAAAAATAAAAAGTTCTGGGGGCTTGCCCACGTGTGAATCCCAGCTCCATGTTTACAAGATGCTCCATCTTGGGTAGGTCCCTTCACTTTTCTGGGTCTTGGTTTATTTGGCTGCAAAAAGGGTAGCTTTAAGGATTCCATGGACTAACATAGTAAGTAGGAAGTGTTTATTATGTTGTCACTGTTTTATGTTTAAAAAGTATTATCCTAAACAAAATGTGATAAGACATACAATGGAGTGTTATTCATCCTTAAAAGGGAAGGAAATTTTGTCACATGCTACACTATGGATGAAACTTAGAAATTATTCTGAGTGAAATTAGCCAGTTACAAAAACTTGAATACTGTGTGATTCCACTTACGTGAGCTATCTAGAGTAGTCACATTCATAGAGACAGGAAGGAGAACGCTTTCCAAGGGCTTAGGGCAGGGGTGCTTGGTAAGTGTTTCATGGGTACAGAGTTTCAGTTTGGGAAGATGAAAAATTTCTGTAACAATAATTTACTGTGTATTTCAGAATAGCTAGAAGAGATCTGGAATGTTACCAACACAAAGAAATGATCTATGTTTGTGGTGATGGTTATCCCAAGTACCCAGTTTTGATCATTGCGCATTGTAGGCTTGTATCAAAATATCACATGTACCCCATAAATATTATGTATTATGCATCCATATAAATTAAAAATAAATTTTAAAAAAGATCTGGAGATGACTGGTGATGATGATTCTACAACAATGTGAATGTACTTAACGTCGCTGAACTGTACACTTAAAAATGACTAAGATGATCAATTTTATGTTATGTGTATTTTGCCATAATAAAAAAATTAAACCAAAAAAAACCTACCCTGGCTTCTGTGTGGTAATGGGGGTTGGGGGCAGGGTGGATGCAGATGGAGCAGTCAGGGTCCCTCCGTTGTCCAGGCAGGAGATGCTGCTGATGGTGAAGACGCAGAAGAAGATGCATTTGGGGAGGTTTGGAGGCAGCTAGATCTTAAAGATAGGAACTAGCTGGCAGATTGGATGGGGGCTGAGGAAAACAGGGAACCAGAAGAGCTTTTTGTTTCTGGCTATAAAGGTGGGTGATTTTGAGCCACTATTATCAGGAACAGAGAAGATGGGGGGAGGAGGGGTTTGTAGAGGTTTGCAAGCCTGGCTGGTCGTTCAAATGGAGACTTCTTTAATAAAGTGATGAAATCCATAATGAGCATGACACTGAAAACTCTTCAAATTTATTAACTTTATTTACTTGGTATTGTGGAGTTTTAGTTTCTCTCTACTACTTTAGGTACCTTACTTCATGAATAGTAAGTTCCTCCCATCACAGTCTCCCTCCTGCCCCATCATCCATTGTATTTGCCAGATAAAACAGGTTTTCAGACGGGAGTGAATAAACCTGATTTTGCTTGTAGTACTAATGAATACTAGTCTTTCTCTTCAGTTTTGAAATTTGGAACTTAGTCTTTTATTTTTGTAGATGAAAATTAAATAACTGTTAATAGTTATTGGGTATTTACTCTGAGGATTGTTTTAGACTCTATATTTTTGTATTCATTATCTCATTTATTCCTCACAATGAATTTATGAAGTCAATATTCCTATTATTTGTACTTTATAGATGATGAAATTGAAATAACTTTCTCAAGGGCTAAAATAACTTTCTCAAGGGCTAAAATAACTTTCTCAAGGGCTCAGCTTTAATAAGAAGCAAACCCAAGATACTATTAATATTATGAGAAAATGAGTTTTGAGTTTTTATTCCAGATTTTATCTAATTAGCCTATCTCTTATTTATCTATCAATCTATTCATTATGGTAAAATATACATCGCATAAAACTTAGCATGTTAACCATTTTTGAGTGTACAATTCAGTGGCATTTATTACATTCACATTATTGCTCAACTATCACCACCATTACTACCAAAATTCTTTTTATCATCCTAAATGGAATTCTCTTCTTTTTAAACAATAACTCCCTATTCACTCTCCCCCACAGGCCCTGGCATCCACTATTCTACTTTCTGTCTCTATGAGTTTGACTACTCTAGAGTCATCACGTAAGTAGAGGCTTACCGCATTTGTCCTATAGTGACTGACTTATTTCACTTAGCATAATGTCTTCAACGTTTATCTGCATTGTAGTACGTGTCAGAATTCTGTTGCTTTTTTCTTTTTTTTTTTGAGACGGAGTGTTGCTCTGTCACCTGGGCTAGGGTGCAGTGGTGCAATCTCGGCTCACTACAACCTCTGCCACCCGAGTTCAAGAGATTCTTCTGCCTCAGCCTCCCGAGTAGCTGGGACTACAGGCGGACACCACCATGCCTGGCTAATTTTTGTATTTTTAGTAGAGATGGGATTTCACCATATTGGCCAGGCTGGTCTCAAACTCCTGACCTTATGATCTGCCCACCTTGGCCTCCCAAAGTGCTGGTATTACAAGTGTGAGCCACCGTGCCCAGCCTGAATTCTGTTTCTTTTTAAGGATGAATAATATTCCATCCTATGTCCATATCACATTTTGCTTATCCATCTGTTGATGGCCAGCCACTTGGGTTACTTACTACCTTTCGGCAGCTGCAAGTAATGCTGTCATGAACATGAATGTACAAATATCTCTTTGAATCCCTGCTCTGATTTATTTTGGGTATATACCCACAAGCGGGATTGCTAGATCATATGATAATTTTATGTTTAGTTTTTTGAAGAACCACCCTACTGCTTTTATTTACTTTTTTAATATAAATGTTTTCTCTCTCGACTTTTTTGTACCTTGGATATTGCTTTAAGTGTGATATTCAATAAATATTATTAATGATGATTATAAATGTAGCTGACACCCATACAGCTTTTAGCATAGGCACTATAAATTATTTTATAATATGATGTTATTATTCCGCTTTACTTTCTCCTCTGTAACAGGCACTGTCCTCAATGATTGGTTTGGGTTATTGCCCTTAATTCTCATAGCTTCTCTAGAGGGAGGTGCTAGTACTCATTGCATCTTACATATAAGGAAACTGAGGCACAGAGAGATTAAACAACTTGTCCAAAGTCACACAGATAGAAAGTGAAAAGTGACAGAGGCAGTATTCTAACCCAGACAGTCTGAGCCCACAGCCCATAGGCCTAATCTGTATTCCAAATGCTTCCTGCAGGCTGTGCTACCTTCCAAGAAGACATGTCACACAAGTATACTAGCAATGCTGGTTTATAAATAATAATTAAATCAACTGACTTGAGCTTATGATGTGCTCTTCATTAGAATGGATCCAATTTGTGGCATCTGATTGTTTTCTGTTTACTCCTTTCCTTATCTCCTGCCTCAAGCTAAAATATCAAAAGGATGTTTTACATATATCCTTTACATATTTTTAATTATGAACAAATGTGTCTATATAATAGTGCACCATTTTGTTTGGGACGAAGCACTGTTATTTGTTTTATTTTATGTTTGCCGTGGTAGAATGTATGTCTACCAGCAATGCCTAGTAGTGCTGACTTAGGTTTTCTTTTTTGTCAGAAGTAATTTTATGATAACCTAATATTGTAGTATCCTGGGAAGCTGAAAGAGGTGAGTGATTTGCTCAAATATGCTGAAGGTTCAGTTTGCCAATTCCGTTTATGTTTTGAGACCCACTTTGCCTAAACTGAAAGGGATAATGGAACAGAATCTGGATAGCTTTTTGTTTCTTTGTTTTTGTTTTTGAGATGTAGTTTTGCTCTTGTTGCCCAGGCTGGAGTGCAATGGTGTGATCTCGGCTCACTGCAATCTCTGCCTCCCAGTTCCAGCAATTCTCCTGCCTCAGCCTCCTGAGTAGCTGGTATTACAGGCATGTGCCACCACACCCGGCTAATTTTTTGTATTTAGTAGAGACAGAGTTTCACTATGTTAGTCAGGCTAGTCTTGAACTCCTGAGCTCAGGTGATCCGCCCACCTCTGCCTCCCAAAGTGCTGGGATTATAGGCATGCGCCACTGCACCTGGCCGAAATCTGGATAGTTTAAGTCAAGGAAATGATGCTGGTTCATTGGAAGTCATACTAATTTTCCTTTTCTTCATAGCAAAGTTATTCCTGGAGTCTCAGACTACAATTTGGGGGCAGTTTCCTACACTGGCATTGCCCTCTCCTGGCATTTACCAGCTGCCCAGTCCTGCTTCTCCCTGGCATATCTGCTTCTCCATCTATTCCTCTGACCACGTCTTCCCAACCACCTTTCTTTTTTTTTAGCAGAGAGTTAGGGGTTGGAGATAACAAGCAGACCATGAACAATGAGAAAGCAATGGACACATTTGATTCTTAAGCCCTTTGGGGAATATTGGCATGCTCCTATAGCTCCTTCGGGGATGGAGAATGGTAGAATCAAGTCAAGAGCCAACACCCAGGGCAGAAAGCAACCTGCCCTCACTGGTCACTCCAAGAGGCTCAGAGGTGGAATCTGGTGGCCCCAGCCATTGGTAGACCCCTCCTCTGAACCTAACTGATAGCATGCCACCCTCACACACTGCCATTGTTTGTTTCACACTATGGACCTAGAGAGATGAGTTACCTCATCACCTCCTCTATGCAGAAACTGCCATGTCCTTCCCTCTGCACAGGCAAATATTTACCAGGTCTGTGGTACATAATACAGCCACGTGTATCATATCAAGGACCTGAGGCCAAGTCAACTCAGGGTCAGATGCAAAGGGGCAGACAGAAGCAGAGAGAGACAGAGTACTAACGCGTTTTTCGACTCCAATTTTATTCAAATAGGCATTGAAATGTTGTTGTCAGTTGATCTCTCGGAAAAACCAGCCTTGACAATGAGCTTGGTCTCAGATATAAGCTTGTAGCCTCTTTGAGTTTCCTCACTGTCAACATCAAGACCTAGGAATGAAAAAAGAAGGAAAAAGAAGAAGAAAAAAGGAAGAATGCAGAGAGGAAGGGATGAAAGGTCCCTGCAGGAGGGGACTGGCTGGGAGCAGGATACACTTCCATTCACCAACATTCTGGGCCTCAGGGAGGAGCTTGGGGGCTGATCCAAACTGTGTATGGGAGTGGCAGGGGTCCATAGAGAGAATCAAAAACCTAACAAATCAAGTTATTAAGTTGCTTTTGGAAGGATAAACATACCTTTCAATAAAGGTCTAGGACCCAGATAAAACCCAGAGATGGAGAAGAGGTAAAATCAATTGTTGAGAATAAATGAAACATGTATTGACCCACACACTACAGCCATCTGTGATGTCTAATCCTCATGGTAATCACGGTAGGATGGTATTTTGATCCCCCTTTGATAAGAGAGGGTATCTAAGTCAGAAAGGGTCAGTGGCTCGCCCAAGTCCACACGGTAAATGAATGACGAAGCCACACATCCATGCATTCGTCCTGCCTCCAAATCCTACCCATGTTTTCCCACAGAACCTGGACTGCACTGAAACCTGGAAAACAACAGACCCTGTTGGATCGGGAAATATCTGACAGCAAACAGCACCAGGAGAGTGAGTTGGGGAAGAAGTAGCCCGGGCTGGCAGGTGGGAGAGAGAAGGGTCAGGCCTGAGAGCCCAGGAAGAGGAAGGCCCATCTGGTCCGCTCCCACTCCACATGCCAGCCCTGCCTGGGAGCATGCGGGGGAACAGGTTTCCTCGGATCCCAAGTCCATTGTTCTGCCGTTATGACATGGCTTCACCGTCTATCATAGACGGAAATGAAATTGGTTTGGAATGGCTTCCTCTTCCCACAGTTTTCTTGGTTATGTATTGATAGATGACTTTTAAATATGATATCATTACAGATAGGAAAATTAAGCTCATCTCTCCATTCAATGTCCAGAACTGTCCTTTTTTTCAAGTTTAGTATGAGAGACAATGTGTTAGCCTTTTTCAGTTCTCTAAGACTCCCTTATCATGCCTTAGTTTTTAAAAAAGTTCTTAATTTCCCTGGGTCACCGGAGAGCATCAGTGGGAGTTCCACGGTGTCAGCATTCTCCATGCTGTTGGAGCACGGCTTCCCTTCGACCGGGTTGCAGGTCTGGGCTCACAGATTCCAGCTCACCGTGGCCACAATGTTGGGAGAGGAGAAAAAAGGCCTTGCCTTGGCTGGAGCATGTGCTATTCTCTTCCTAGAGCTGTTGTTTTCCTTGATCATCTATAACTAAGATCTTTTCCCAGCTGCTGCCTGCATCTCCTAGAAGATCCATCTGATTTTTTTTGTGGTTTGCTTTTTTTTTTTGAAACAGAGTCTTGCTCTGTTGCCCAGGCTGGAGTTCAGTGGCATGATCTTGGTTCACTGCAACCTCTGCCTCCCATGTTCAACCAATTCTCCTGCCTTAGCCTCCCAAGTAGCTGTGATCACAGGTGTGTGCCACCACGCCCAGATTTTTTTTTTTTTTTTTTTTTTTTAATAGAGACAGGGCTTCAGGGCTTCACCATATTGGCCAGGCTGGTCTCGAACTCCTGACCTCAGGTGATCCACCTGCCTCAGCCTCCCAGAGTGCTGGGATTACAGGTGTGAGCCACTGTGCCGGGCCATGGTTTGCTTTTTTGATTCTGACTTGGAAACTACATACTCTCACTCTCTCTCTCTCTCTCTCTCTTTTTTTTTTTAATTTAGCTGGAGCTCCATGGGTTTCTCAGGCCCTGGACAGAGGGGATTGATTTTTGTTTTGCTTCTGTCACTGCCTTTCTCTGTCAGTATAATTTATGTGACCTTAGAAATGTCTACTAAAAGTACATTCCTTGCAAACCTTGATCCCTAAGATTTTATTTTCCCTGGTTCTTTCTGCTCATATCTAAAGCATGTTGGAATGTTTCTCTGAAGTTCATGCCAACTGTTGATTTTCCTTAACATTGTGAATATTATGATTATTTTCTCTATTTATAGAGGAATTTTTAGAAATGTTTTCTTATGGTAACGTGCATTATCTCATTTCATCTCTAGTTAGCCATGAGGGAGATACTCTCACCATCGTCTGTTTCACAGATGAGGACATGTCCGAGGATTTGCGTGCATCACACAGCTCACAGCTGTCAGAGCCGGAAGCGGAGTGTGTTTCCACCTTGAGAAGCACACCACCACCTTTTCATTTTCTTCTGTCTTTAAACATAACTCCTTTCCATGTGTAAAAATTAAATCAGGCTGGGTGCGGTGGCTTATGCCTGTAATCCCAGCTCTGTGGGAGGCTGAGGCGGGTGGATCATGAGGTCAAGAGATCGAGACCATCCTGGCTAACATAGTGGAACCCTGTCTCCACTAAAAATACAAAACTTAGCTGAGCATGGTGGTGCGTGCCTGTAGACCCAGCTACTCAGGAGGCGGAGATTGCAGTGAGCTGAGATTGCACCATTGCACTCCAGCGTGGGTAACAAAAGCGAAACTCCTCAAAAAAAAAAAAAAAATTAAATCAGGGAACCAAACTACCTGAATTATTTCATTTTCTTTACTAAGAAATTTAGAAAACTCTCCATCTGAAATACTTACTTCCTTTTAAAATTTATTTTATTTTCATAATACATTTTCCAATACAAGAATAGGGAATTCCCTGTGTTAGCAGGTGGTGGACTCTGGACCCTGGGACCCACATCCCAGCTTAAAGGGCCATTCCTTCTTGCCCTGAAGCACCATTGCACGAGGAGTAACCGGCACCCGGTGTTACATTGGGAACATTTGGATGGAAACAGATTTTTACGCTGTTTATCATCTGATGAGGGTTTTAAGGGGAAAGTGTCAACATAAATTTGGAATTTCCTGACTTCTGCGGATTTGAGTTACAATCCTGACAAAACTAGAAAGGAAATCTTTAAAAAATTTTTAGAGTGTTTTATTGTGGAAATGTCCCCAAATATTTTCATCCCATTTTCCCAGAGAAACCTGACAGCTCTTGGGGTGGGTGGGGGGGGAGGGGGTGGCGGACGAGGGGGGATGGAGAAGAACAAAACCCAGTGGCCACATCCTTGAACTCTTTTGTGTATTTAGAACAATGTCCAGTTAAAATCAAACAATATTGCTGCTAAATGCGTCTAAAATAGTCCTTGGTAAGTACTCTTGCTCTTGCCCGGTGGAAGGGCTCTGTGAGAGGGCAGCTTGGAGAGTGATGAGAGCCGGGCCCAGCGCTGACCGCAGAGGCAGCAGGGCACAGAGAGATATTGTATCTTTCCAATAACCCTGTCATCAGCTCCTGCGTTGCTGGGACTTTAAATCTCAGTCTGAGCGCGGCGTGCATACAGCCGCTGCACCCCAGTGGAAAACAAAAGCTGGGCTAAGGCTAGGGGTGGGGGAAGCTCATAAAGGAGAAGTCATGAAGTCTGGCTTTCTGGCCAGATTTCCTCTGGAAGGTGAGGTGTGGCCGGCACCGTGTGTGTGGACCGCCTGGGAGGGGACACACACCCTGCCTTCAGACGGCAGGACCTCAGCCTGGCCCGCAGCCAAGGAGCCAGACGCCAGGCCCCGGGCTCTCAGCAGTGGGAGCGGTCGCTGAGCTGGGTATACAATGGTATTATCTCAAGCCAACCACGGCTGCAGAAACTCGCAATGCTTCCTGTCCTTGCATTGCGGCACAAACTGTCCGATTTCCAACTGCTTTCGGACACACTCACCCACACTCGGCCGCCAGGCTTGCTGTATAAATGTCTAAAGCCATTTCTTCCTTGGGAATTGCAGACGCTGCAATGCCGTAATCCATTGTATTTTTATCCCCTCTGGAAGGACCTGTACCCATCATGAGTCACATGGGGAAGGGATTAACTCCCAAAACAGTTTATGTAATGTAGGCAAATGCCTGAAGCTTCTTATAATGGGGGAAAGCAGAAAGGTCTTCAAACTCATTAACATCATATACAGTTTATTCATGTTGGTCCATCGTCTTACTCTCTTTCCCACTTTGAATCCCTGGGAAAGCAAGAAGATGCAATAGAAGAGGAAAATCTGGGTGAACGTGATGGAGAAAGCCTGCTTTTAATTTCTAGTGATTACTTTTAATATATTTTGAATGAATTTTGTTTAAACTACTATGGTACTCTCAAACATGGCCATTGGATTAAATTATTTCAAAAAATCAAAAGCCTACTAAACCCTGATACTACCAATGTGTTAAAAAGGACAAGAGAGACGAAGGAGAAGGTTCTTTTTTTTTTTTTTAATTGTGTTTGATGTTCTTGGCTTTGGAATATTTCAGTTAGGTTATTAAGCATCTGATTTAACCTTTCAAATTACATGCCTATGTCAGAAAGTTGAACACTTTAAGCAACCTGCTCCCAGAAGTTAGAGGTTTAATCCAACAGTTACCAGAAATGCTCTTAAACTTTCTGCTTCCAGGTCAGGAAGTTTTTGGCAGGCCGCTGTTTCCAGGGACATGGACTTTGATGCAGTGTGGACTCCTTAAGGAGGCTTAGAACAGGCTGGCCTCAGGCGGGCAGCCAGGGCTCACAGGACCAAAATCCTCTGCTTTGTGCTTCGTGGGAATTCCTGTGATTACAGTACAAACCCAGTTTTCAGTAAAATGGGATGAAAACTGCTCCAAATAAGGTGGCCCTTGGTTTATCCTGAATGTGCCTAAGTAGATCTACTCCCTCCTAATAAAGCCTAAAGATTCTTTCAGCTACTTGCCCTTGTGAAAATGGGCAGGCTTTTTTGGACTGGATTCAGTAGCGTGCTGGCAAATGTTTAACCACCAGCTCTCCGCAACAAGCAGCCCTGATGGGGGCATTTGCTATGGCCTTCAAGAGATCGGGGCTTTGAAATATACAACTTTTTAAAACTAGAAAGTATTTTAAACATACAGAGAAATATAGAGGATAATGGAATAAATGTTTATGTACCCACAAACTCTTATTTAATCTGAACACTTTGTGGTGTTTACTTTTCTTTTGAAGAAATGGTTGAAGCCCGCTGGGTCCTCTCTCTGGGCTCCTCCCTCCCTGCACAGAGGCAATTGCTGTCCGAACTTTGTCTTTCCCCTGCCTGCAGGACAGGTGTTCTTCAAGCTCCCAGAGCTGTCTAAAGGCCAGAGTGACAGCACAAAATTTTCAGTTTTCAAATACCACCCCTGCCTGCATTGTCCAAACATGTGTTTATACATGCAATAGATAATATTGTTTTGCATGCTTTAAAATTTGAATGTAAATCATGTCTATACTTTTTTGATAAATTTAATGAGATATTATTTACACACCATACAATTCATCTATTCAAAGTGTACAATGGTTTCTAATATATTTGGAAAGTTGCACAACCATCATCACAATCAATTGTAGAACCTTTTCATCACCACCGCTCATGCCAAGTCAAAAAAACCTACTGGTGCCAATGAACGCTCTCTCATCTTCCCCTGACCCTGCCCCACTCCCAGACCTAGACAGCCAATAATGGATCTTCTGTCTCTAGAGGGTTGCCTAGTCTGGTAATTTCACATAAATGGAATCATATAATATGTGACTTTTTGCATCTGGCTTTGTTCACTTAGCACAGTACTTACCATTCATGCATGTT
The DNA here is from genome assembly GCF_009828535.3 of Hylobates moloch. Lineage (NCBI taxonomy): Eukaryota > Metazoa > Chordata > Mammalia > Primates > Hylobatidae > Hylobates > Hylobates moloch. The sequence goes on along the minus strand of NW_026652284.1, from coordinate 45,260,595 downwards.
ATAGCATGTATTTATATTTCTTCATTTTTATTGCCAAATAATATTCCATAGTATGAAGGTATCACATTTTATTATTTATTCATCCATTAATGGCTATTTGGGTTGTTTCCACTTTTTGGCTGTTATGAATAATGCTGTTATTAATATTTCTGTACAAGCTTTTGTGTGAACACGTGCTTCAATTCTTTGGGGTGTATACCTAGGAGAGGAATTGCTGGGTCATATAGGAACTCTATGTTTAACCTTTTGAGGAGCTGCTAGACTGTTTTCCAAAGCAGCTGCATCGCTTTATATTCCCACTAGCAGTGTGTGAGGATTCTGGCTTGTCCATATCCTCACCAACACCTATTATTATCTGTCTTTTTGACTCTAGCCATCCTAGTAGGTGTGAAGGGGTATCTCATGATGACTTTGTTTTGCGTTTCCATAATGATTAATAGTACTGAGTATCTCTTCATGTGCCTGTTGGCTAGCTGTATATCTTTTTTGGAGAAATGTCTGTTCAGATCCTTTGTCCATTTTTTAAATAGAATTACTTATCTTTTTATTTATTTGTATATATTTTTTGATACAGAGTTTTGCTCTTTTTGCCCAGACTGGAGTGCAGTGGCATGATCTCAGCTCACTGCAACCTCCACCTCCCGGGTTCAAGCAATTCTCTTGCCTCAGCCTCCCAAGTAGCTGGGATTATAGGCATGCGCCACCATGCCTGGCTAATTTTGTATTTTTAGTAGAGATGGGGGTCTCTCTATGTTGGTCAGGCTGGTCTGGAACTCCCGACCTCAGGTGATCTGCCCACCTCAGCCTCCCAAATTGCTGGGATTACAGGTGTGAGCCACCACGCCCGGCCTATTATCTTTTTATTTTTGAGGTACAAGAATTCTTAATGTAGTCTAGATATATGCCACTTATCAGATACATGATTTGCAAATATTTTCTCTCATTCTGTGGGCTGTATTTTCACTTTTTTGATAGGGCTCTTTGCTCTATACAAGCTTCTAAGGCTATTCTTAAATTAATACATTTTTAGCATTATCCTCGTAGAAACATGCCACATGAATACATCAATCTGAACCATTTCCAACCTCTGCATAGTGCTTAATACTATGACTATTTAGAATTAATTTATTGATTCACTATTCTGTCAGTGGAAACTTGGGCTTGTGCCAGTATTTGGCTGTGGCAAACAATGCCACCATGAACATTCTTATTCATGTCTCTTGGAGCACATTTCCAAGTGTCTGTTGGGCAAATACAAGGCATACCTTAGAGATAGTGTGGGTTTGGTTCGAGACCACTGCAATAAAGCCAATAGCTCAATAAAGAGAGTCACATAAATTTTTGGATTACCCTGTGCATATAAAAGTCATATTTACACCAAACTGTAGTTTATTAAGTGTGTAATAGCATTAGGTCTAAAAAAAACAATGTATAGACCTTAACTTCAAAATACTTTGTTTTTTTTTTTTTTTTTTTTTTTTTGAGACAGGGTCTCACTCTGTCACCTAGGCTGGAGTGCAGTGGCATGATTTGGGGTCATTGCAACCTCCGTCTCTTAGGTTCAAGTGATTCTTCTGCCTCAGCCTCCTGAGTACTGGGATTATAGGCATGCACCACCATGCTTGGCTAGTTTTTGTTTTTAGCAGAGATAGGTTTTTGCCATGTTGGCCAGGCTGTTTTCAAACTCCTGGCTTCCAGCGATCCACCAGTCTCAGCCCTCCAAAGTGCTGGGATTACAGGCGTGTGCCATGGCACCTGGCCTGAAATACTTTATTTCTAAAAAATGTTAACAATCATCTGAGCCTTCAACAAGTTCTAATCTTTTTGCTGGTGGAAGGCCTGCCTTGAGGTTGGTGGCTGCTGACTGATCAGAATGGTGGTTGCTGAAGGTTGAGGTGGCTGTGGCAATTTCTTAAAATAAGACAATAATGAAATTTGCTGCATCGACTGACTCTTCCTTTCATGAGAGATTTCTCTGAAACATGCAGTACTGTTTGGTAGCATTTTACCAATAGTAGAACTTCTTTCAAAATTGGAGTCAATCCGCCAAACTCTGCCACTGCTTTATCAACTAGGTTTGTGTAATACTGTAAATACTTTGTTGTCATTTTAATAATGTTCATAGCATCTTCATCAGGAGCAGATTCCGTCTCAAGAAACCACTTTCTTCGGTCATTCATAAGAAGCAACTCCTCATCCATTAAAATTTTATCGTGAGATTGCAGCAGTTCAGTCACATCTTCAGGATTCACTTTAAATTTCAGTTCTCTTGCAATTTCTACCATCAGCAGTTATTTCCTCCTCTGAAGTCTTGAAACCTTCAAAGTCATCCATGAGGGTTGTAGTAAAATTCTTTCAAACTCCTGTTAATGTTGATAGTTCAACCTTCTCCCATGAATCATAAATGTTTTAATGGCATCTAGAATGCTAAATCCTTTCCAGAAGGTTTTCAATTTACTTTGCCCAGATACATCAGAAGAATCACTACCTATGGCAGCTATAGACTTAGGAAATGTATTTCTTAAATAATAAGACTTGACAGTTGAAATTACTCCTTGATCCATGGGCTACTGAATGGATATTGTGTTGGCAGGCAGGAAAACAACATTAATCTCCTTGTACATCTCCATCAGAGCTCTTGGGTGACCAGGTGCATTGTCAATGAACAGTAATATTTTGAAGGAAATATTTTCTTCTGAGCAGTAGGTCTCAGCAGTAGGCTTGCAATATTCAGTATGCCGTGCTGTAAAAGGATGTGCTGTCATCCAGGCTTTGTTGTTCCACCTATAAAGCACAGTCAGAGAAGATTTAGCAGACCCTAGGATTTTTGGAATGTAAAATGAGCACTGGCTTCAACTTGAAGTCACCAGCTGCCTTAACCCCTAATGAGAGCCAGCCTGTCCTTTGAAGTCAGACATTGATGTCTCCTGTCTAGCTGTGAAAGTCCTAGATGGCATCTCCTTCCAATAAAAGGCTTTTTTGTCTACACTGAAAATCTGTCGTTTGGTGTAGCTACCTTCATCAATGATCTTTCCTAGATCTGGATAACCTGCTGCAGCTTCTCCATCAGTACGTGCTGCTTCACTTTGCACTTTTATGTTACAGAGATGGCTTCTTTTCTTAAATTTCATGAAGCAAACTCTGCTAGCTTTCAACTTTTCCTCTGCAGCTTCCTCATCTCTCTTAGTATTTAAGGAATTAAAAAGAGCTAGGGCTTTGCTCTTGAGATGAGGGTTTGGCTTCAGGGAATGTTGTAGCTGGTTTGATCTTCTATCCAGGCCACTAAAATTTTCTTCATATGAGCAATAAGTCTGTTTCACTTTCTTATCATTCATGTGTTCACTGGAGTAGCACTTTTTTTTTTTTTGAGATGGAGTCTCACTCTGTCGCTCAGGCTGGAGTGCGATGGGTGGTGCAATCTCGGCTCACCGCAACCTCCGCCTCCCGGGTTCAAGCAATTCTCCTGCCTCAGCCTCCTGAGTAGCTGGGACTACAGGCACGCACCACCACGTCCAGCTAATTTTTGCATTTTTAGTAGAGACGGGGTTTCACCATGTTGGTCAGGCTGGTCTTGAACTCCTGACCTCGTGATCTGCCTGCCTCAGCCTCCCAAAGTGCTGGGATTACAGGCGTAAGCCACCGCACCGGGCCTGGAGTAACACTTTTAATTTCCTTCAATAACTTTTCCTTTGCATTCACAACTTGGCTAACTGCGCGATGCAAGAAGACCGGCTTTTGGCCTTTCTTGGCTTTTGACATGCCTTCCTCACTAAGATTCATAATTTCTAGCTTTTGATTGCAGTGAGAGACATGCAACTCTTCCTTTCACTTGAACATGTAGAAGTCATTGTAGGGTTATTAACGGGCCTAATTTCAATATCATTGTGTCTCAGGGAATGAGGACGCCCAAGGAAAGGGAAAGAGATAGAGGAATAGATGGTCTGTGGAGCAGTCAGAACACACACACATTTATTAATTAAGTTTGCTCTCTTATGTGGGTGTGGCTTGTGGTGCCTCAAAACAATGACAACAGTAAGGTCAAAGATTCCTGATCACAGATCACCATAACAGTGATAACACCATAAAATAATCAAAAAGTTTGAAATCTTGTGTGAATTACCAAAATGTGACACAGAGTGAGTGTATGCTGTTGGACAAATGGCACCAAAATACTTGCTTGATGCAGGGTTGCCACAAACATTCAATATGTTAAAAACGCATCTGTGAAGCGCAATAAAGCCAAGCATAGTAAAATGAGGTGTGCCTGTACCTAGGAGTAGAATATCTGGACTTAGAGAATGTAGGTCTTCAGGCTTATTTGATATGGTTACAGTCTTTTCTTTTTTTCCTTTTTGTACTAGCAGTGGATTGGAGATCTCAGTGTGGGACATCTTTGCTAATACTTAGTATTGTTTGACATTTAAATTGTAGCTATTCGGATGGGCATGAATTGGTTCTGATTGCTGTTTTTAAGATGTGGCCTGACTGTCAAGCCTGCAGAGAACAGGTAAGCTGCTGGGCCTGTTTGGTTATCTGTGAAGCAGAGTCATGAAATTGTGGCCGTAATATGCTCTTGTGTGTCCAGAGTTCTGGAGACCCACATAGAAAGAGAACAATACGAAGAACTTTATGAGATACTTGTATGGTTCCTCTGTATAGTACTAGTTGGCTGTATTACATCATTGATGATTTTTACTATATTTAGTATGGAAAATATTTTAAATCTATAATGTAAACTTTTCACAACTGAATAGTATAAAGTTCTAGAAATTTATTAGTGTAAGCCATTTGCAAATTCTTTAGCCCCTGGAAGTCCTGCAAAAGCAAGATCATTCTCATTTCCATTCTTTGTCTCCACCTTTCATCTAGTCTTGCTGTTAATAATGCCAATTCCTTCAGCATTTTCTCATACAGTTCCACTCAACTCTTTAATCTTGTAAAAGTTATTGTTGTTGTTTTTTTTGGTACTGCATACATAATGCATGCAAAGCTTTGCATAACTTTCAAAATTAACTCCTCTTCCCAGGTGAAGATTAAATAACTGAGACCGCTGTGGTGTTTCTTGTTTGACATTTTTAGCAGAGTGGAATTTTACCAGATAGCCTGTTTCTAGATATCTCATCAAAGTTATACTTAAATCAATATGTTAGTATTTAGGTAAGAAAGAAACTTTTCATGGTAAATGAAGGTTTTTCTCTCAGACTAGAGTCTGATTCAGAAGAAGATTAAGGAGAAGCTTCAATTTGAATTGTGAATAGACCATGTTGTGAATTGTGAAATATGACTAGAACATGTTTTTCAGTTGAGTTTCTCACATGGGTGTTGATCTGTTGCTTTTAATATGTGTAGGTAGATCCTGCAGAGTAAAACAAGCAAACAATAATCTACTAATAAGTGAGAAGCTTTCTTTTTTTTTTCTTGAGCCAGAGTCTCACTGTGTCACCCAGGCTGGAGTGCAGTGGCATGATCTCGGCTCACTGCAACCTCCCCCTCCTGGGTTCAAGCAATTCTCCTGCCTCAGCCTCCCGAGTAACTGGGATTACAGGCACCCGCCACCACGCCCAGCTAATTTTTGTATTTTTAGTACAGACGGGGTTTCATCGTGTTGTCCAGGCTGGTCTCGAACTCCTGACCTCAAGTAGGGCACCCGCCCCAGCCTCCCAAAGTTCTGGGATTACAGGCGTGAGCCACCACGCCTGGCTAAAGTGAGGAGATTTCTACACGGAGAGCTTTATAAATGTTGTGTCACTTAATTTACACAATGTGCTTTTTCTAAAGGTATTTTAACAAACTGGTTCTCTTACGGAATGTTTATGTGCCACTGTGCTCAGCTTTGCACATACATTCATTATACCATTTTCTGCTGATCAGAGTGTCACTAGACACTACCTCACTCATCCTGGCTTTAGCTATTTTCTAGAATCTTCCACAGATGGTGATATTAATTTAGGCTCTGAAAATAAACTAAATATTAGAGTCTTTGGATATTTCCCTCCAGTAAGTTTTCAAAAGCCAAGAAAGTTCAAGAGCTTGATTAAAAATAGTTGGCCTTCTTGGCTATCAAGTGAAGCATTTTCCTTCAGAGGGAAAGGTAAAGTCAGGAAATCCTGAGATGTTCTGTCTAAATCCTACTTTACTGAAGTGATAAAAGATTAAAGGTCAGCCTCAAAGTTATTTTTATTGAAAACTGGGCAGACTCCAGTTTGCACCAGATTTTCTTGGCCTGACTCTTTCTTTTTCTTTTCTTTTCTTTTTTTTTTTTTTGAGACAGAGTCTTGCTCTGTCGCCCAGGCTGGAGTGCAGTGGCATGATCTCCACTTAATGCAGCCTGTGCCTCCCAGGTTCCAGTGATTCTCCTGCCTCAGCCTCCTGGGTAGCTGGGATTATAGGCGCATGCCACCACACCCAGCTAATTTTTGTATTTTTAGTAGAGACAGGGTTTCACTATGTTGGCCAGGCTGGTCTCGAACTCCTGACCTCAGGTGATCCACCCGCCTCAGCCTCCCAAAGTGCTGGGATTACAGACATGAGCCATTTTGGGCGAAGCTCGGGACTATCTCTGCAGCTGGTGGGACCTCGCCTATGGAAGTGCCTCAAACGAAGGGATGTGGGATGCAGAGAGGAGAGGTTCGATCCTGTTCACAAGTCCGTGATCATCCAGTGGTAGCAAAGGCTTTGTATCAACACGACTGTGGATGTGGCGTTGGCCAGACGTGGAAACAGCACCCTGCATGGGAGTAGATCTGAGTTAACAAAGAATGAGAATGTACCACTTCACAGGCACTGCAGATGACTGACTTCACTGCTGGTGGCATCTGCCTCTTACGTGGTTATGAAATTAAGGAGAAACCTGGGTTAGGTCTGCTCAGCAGTTTAGCTTTGCCACATATTAGCTGCATGTCATTTAACTTCACTGTGAGTCAGTACCCTCATCTGTAAATTGGGGATAGTAATAGAACAGTCCCATAGAGCTACTGGGAGGATTAAATGAGATTAAACATATAAAGTGCAGGAATAGTGCCTGGAAAAGAGAAGATGCTCAGTAAATGTTAGATAGGATGATTACTGTATTATTAGTAATATGTCCAATAAAGTCAGGGGAAAATAAGTTAATCCTTAAAGAAGCCAAAGAGTTGTCTGAATAAACCTTTAGCAGTTTTAGAGATCAATCATGTGCATTCAATCATGTGCATTCAATTAGAATCAATGTAGGTCTCCTCAATGCATGGTCAAATTGAACTTAAAAATAAAGGCGAAGTTGGCCGGGCACAGTGACTCACACCTGGAATCCCAGCACTTTGGGAGGCTGAGGCTGGAGGATCACTTGAGGCCAGGAGTTCAAGACCAGCCTGGCCAACATGGCAAAACCCCGTCTCTACTAAAAATACAAAAAAAAAAAAAAATTAGTCAGATGTGGTGGTGCATGCTTGTAGTCCCAGCTACTCAGAAGGCTGAGGCAGGAGAATCACTTGAATCTGGGAGAGGGAGGTTGCAGTCAGCCGAGATCGCGCCATTGCACTCCAGCCTGGGCCACAGAGGCAGACTCCATCCAGGTCTAACCTTGGGGTTTTCTCATGAAGAGCAGAGTGGAGGAAGCCTGGTGAGACCTGAGTCTCATCCCTAGAGAGAACACCTGTCAGCCCAGACCATTTGGGAAGCAGGAAAAGTAAACAGAAGCACAAACAGCCACAGACCAATTTCAGGAAATAGTAGTAAGGGAGAGTTGCTGAGCTTGTCAAACCTTGGTCTGAGTTTGGAGGTGAGACGAAAAAGCAGGAACGACCCTTCAGTCCTTCATAAGAGAGACACCATACTCCAAAAGTTTCCAGAGTGTGATGTTTAAAACTGGGATTTGGTTAGTTTTTTTTTTTTTTTAACTTTTAATGTAGAAAATTATACAAGTCACAAATATGCAGGTTAATTTTTTTAATTGTGATAAATTATACATAACACAAAATTTTTTATTTTAATCATTTTGGGGGCACAGTTCAGTGGTATCAAGTACGTTCACTTTGCTGTGCAACCACCACCACCCATCTCAAAACGTTTTCATCTTCCCAGGCTGAAGCTTCATTCTCATTAAACATGGATCCCCCACTCCCCTGCCCCCCAGCCCAGGCCCTGGCAATCCCCATTGTACCTTCTGTCTCTATGGATTTGACTACTCTGGGTACCTCATGTAATAGAATCATACAGATTTGGTCCTGCTGTGACGGACTCATTTTACTTAGCGTAATGCCCTCAAGGTACAGCTTGGTGAATTTTATAAACTTGAACCACCTATGTAACCAGCGCTCTGACAGAGAAACATGGCATTGCTAGCCACACAGACGTCCCTGTGCCCACCTCTGGTCAGTCCCCTCTACCCTTGCAGGACCCCGAGGGCAACCTTGTCCTTTGTCAATGCAGAGAAGGAGGCAGAAGGGGGAAGACTAAGGTTTCTGCCTCTTACCTCCCCAGTAGGGAAGCTGCACATTTTATCTGTTTCACACATTAGGCTTTAGTGTCTCTGCCAAAGAAAATTTGGAAACTTTGACTTGGGCAATGTTTATATTTCACTCCCAGATTGTACAGATAAATGCCTTGTTTTATTTAGTCTGCCTTTGTTCAACTAACTCCCATCTTTGCAACTGTTTAGGCAGCGTCTTCTGGGGGAAGCCTTCAACCCTGTGCATCCCACAATCTGGAGACATTGTTGGCTGACTGTGACTTACCACCAGACAAATGCCCACCAGAGGACAGTCTCCTTGGCATCTGTGTAACTTCAAAGCCCAGCACAGTGTCCAACGCTCAGTGGTTTCTGCAATGCATGTTTAACTGACAGAGCTGAACTAGTGCTCCCAGTGAACTGACTGATGGAAGTCTGTCTTAAAAGCTGAGCTCTATAGTTCTGCAGCTGTTTGCCCTTGGAGACGTCATTTAATTTCTCTGTCTGGGACTCTGGCAATATAAGGAAAGTGCCACAGTATTAATCTGCCGGAAACATTCTATGAACAAGTGCCTAGACAACTCTTAAGTTTAGTAGCGCACATTGTCATTTAGTGTGCACACTTCATTCTCTTATTTACCTGAGAGCGATTATTTTAAAATCTCTCATGTTAATCAAACCACATTTCCTCATCTAGATAAAAAAGATTTCAGAGTTTAATTACACAAGAAGTAGGTAATGTTACATGAAGATTTACAAAGAAGCCAAGATTTTTTTTTCTTTTTAAAGTATGACTAGGTAATAATAGATTCAAGCATATTTTTGTCATTCGTAACACACGTTTTATTTGGATTCTGTGCTGTGATAGTTGAGGATTTGGGACACACTCTTTTAGTGTAGGTTGCAAGAAAACTGTGAAACACAGACGCCAACAGTAGGTGAAGTCAGAAGATCTTCTGTGCTAATTTCCGAAATGTCTAGCAGTGGGCCATTCTCTGACGGTGGCCTCATATCTGACAAAGAGAACATCCTGCCACTGGCCATGTGAGGAGCAATTCCCAGCCAGGGGAAGGACTCCAAGCCCCCAAATCTTTCTTAAAATTTTAGATTGAGAATTGACAGAAAACATATAAACTCAGATAAATAGGCAAAGATTTTGAACAGACTATTCATGACTGTACTTATGACCACAATAAAAATAGAAGAAATATAAATTTGGGTAAAATAATTAGATATTTACTTGGGGCCTATGAAATCACAAAATACATCTAAAATTTAATTAGAATGATAGGTGATTTTTGTTTTCTTATTTGCATTTGTCATATTTTAAAAAACACTGCATAGGTATTACTTTTATAACCACCCAATAGTATTTGAGAATATGCTCTAAAACGAATGAGCCCAGTTCATTTTATTCATGTTCAGGAAGCTAAAGTCAGCCAGTGGAAACAGTGCAGTGAGCCAGCTGTGCATGATTTTATTTGTACTTGCCACTTACTTTGCAGATATCATGGATTGGCAGGCATAGCTCTTATTTTATCAGATACAAGAGAAATGGGAAATGACACAGAATTCCCACACATGGGAAGGGGGCATTTTTTTAATCGAGCAGATACTATATCCTGTATGTTATGCTCAGTACTTTACACCTATATCTCATGCCATCCTTAAATGACATGGAGTGGGGACTTTCTATTGTCAAGAATGCTGCAGTACGATGGCTGATAAGCAGATATCAACATACAACAAAGCTAGGCATTAAAATTACTTTCAGAAGATATGGTAAGACTACTTTTTTTGGGTCTTGGATTGTTAGTAGAGCCTCAAAGTTTAATAACCAAGACCCAGGTGCCTAATTTGCCCCTCTGGGTCCTGTCACTGACTCACTGGATGACATTAGTGAAATCGTTTTCCATCTGTGAGTGTGTTTCTTTGCTGTGAAGATGAAACTAAAAATAAATACTGCCTTCATCATGAGTTATGGTAAGGACTAGCTGAGTAATGTTTACTAAGAAATTGCAACTTTTTCAAGCAAAAGGGGGAGAAAAAATGCTTGTTTCATCATATAGGAAACCTGTTTGGGAGTTTTCTGACCCTAAAGTGATATAAATAAAATAGAAGACTTTTTTTCAACCTCCTTTATTAGAGTATGAGACAAAACGGCTGAATTCCCGTGTTCTTTGGTGCTGGCTAAGAACAGCTTGGTTGCCCATGAGCAGCGTGGTCAGAGGCTGGTTCCCGGTGGCAGGGTGCATTCCGGAGAAAGCAGTCTCCTCCAGCCTGAGCTGTGCTCCCCCATGGGACTGAGTCACTGAGGCCGCCCAGTCTCTCTCTACCAAAGCTTCCAAAGCTCAGTCTCTTCCAGGTGCTAAGTCCACCATCAATTTTTCTTTGACTAATCTAGTTTTATAAGTGGCAGGTTTTCTGATTTTAAACAGAAAAATTCTGCCTCACTTGCATTATTTTTTAAATATAATTTTATTCTTCTCTTTGATGTGAGTGTCCAGTTCTCATAGCTAAGAAGGTCTAGGAGTGCAACTCGGAAGTGTAGAAAGAAAATGGGCTTCAAAGGTAAGGTTTTCCCTACTAGGTTTCCAACTGTCTTATGATGGCCTTGGACACTAACCTCTTTGAGCTTCAGTTTCCAATGGGAAATATTAACCTTATAGGGTTGTTGTAAGGATCAGAGACCTTTTATTTATTTATGTTTCATGTCATAGAAAACACACATTATGGGCACGGGCACCAAGTTCCTTACCTCATAATATGGTGGCAAAAAAAGATAAGCCCTGCCTTGATAGAACCCGTGTTGCAAGGGGAAGCTAAGTCCTAAGTATGGGTCTACAATTCAGGTTCTAATAGGTGAACAGTCCATAGCACAGTGGGCCTGTCTCTGTTGGGTGCTGATGAGCTCTTCGTTTACCCTCCAAACATAGGACAAAAGAACACATTGAGGGCTTATGTGGTCTCATGTTGCTCCCATTTTTCACTACTTGTTCAAACAACAGTGACAGAACACCTGGTTCCCATGGGCAGGGAGTTCTGCTGGGCACTAGGAACGCTGAGATCAATGGGACCCTGCGTTGTCCTGAAGGGGCTGACAGTTGGAGTAGGGGAGGCAGACACCTAAACTGGTGTTACACTTCAGAGCACTGAGCACCACAGGGCTCTTAGAGAATGCTCCAAGCTGGGACTAGGAACTGAGTCCTGAGGATGAAGGGACATTTGTGATGCAGGGCAGTGGTGATATGGTGGGGAAGAAGGTGGAGTTGGTGCTTCAGACAGAGAGGACAGAGGAAAAGGCTGTGGGGGGACAGAGCGTTTTCTGCTTCTGGCATGTCACAGAACAGTTCGATTCAGTGTGAGGAGCTTGGAGGGAGCAGGGCACAGGCAGTTAAGAGGTGAGAATAAAAACTGGAAGTGTGAAGGGGTTGGCCTGTGCGTGGTGCTGATCTTGGAAAAGGGAAGACAGGTGGAAGACTGGGAGCGAGAGGGGCTAGGGGCCTGGAGGAGTTGCCAGACTAGAAACAGTCAGGGGTCAGTGTCCCAGGAAGGGTGGACGAGACTTAGTGAGTGGCTGGTGTGTGGGCATTGCAGGGAGAAGGAGACGCTGAACACAGGACCAATGTCCCCTGCAGGGAGGATGTGGTGACATTAACTAGGGGAGGCTGAGAGTGCCACCTTTGATGCCAAATCCCACCTCCAGCTCTTCCCTGTGGCTCTGGGAAAATTACTTAATTATCTGTGTCTCAGACTCTTCACCTGTAAGTGAGGATGACAATAACAGAACCTCATAGAATGGGGCTTTATTGTGTAGATTAAGTAAAATGACCACATGCAGACATCAGAACAGTGTCTGGCGCATCCCAAGTCCTCAATAAGGACTGGTTGTTATTCTCGGGGAACACAGGGAGACAGAGAATCTTGGAGGAGAAAGATCAGAGTGGTCCAGTTCTGATTACATGACAAAAAGCTGCCTCGAGACTCTGAAGCCATTATGGCCATCTTTGTCAAAAGAAGGTGAACTGTCCAGTGGAGTGTTAGCTTGGAAGTCTCCAGCTGTGGAAACCCAGAGCAACTCTTGTGAGATTTCCTATCAACCAGAGGCAGGTGGAGCTGTGGGCCCTACATTTATTTCAGGGCTGGGGCAAGAAAAATGTGAATGAACGTGTTAAACCTAGTCCCTTGGGTTGTTTAGTCTGCAATGCTGGAGACCACACTGGCTCCTGGTGAGACTGTGAAATGGGTGTAGTTTGTTTTGGCCTGCCTCCCAACTTCTCTAATGTTTCTCTAAAGATCTATTCCTCCTAAATCTTCTTTTTAAAGACTTAATTTTTCTAGGGCAGTTTTAGGCTCACAGCAAAATTGAGCAGAAGGCACAGAGATTTCCCATGTTCCCCTGCCCCCCACCCCTGCAGAGCCTTCCCTATCGTCAACACCCTGCACCTGAGTGGTCCATCAGCCACAGCCAGGGAAGCCACATTCACCCATTGTTATCACCCAGGCTCCACACTGTACAGTAGGGTTCACTATCTCTTCATGGCAACAATAAATAACACAGTTTTAGTTGATGATTTTTAAAGGCTATGAACCCTACTGGGAGCATAGGGTAACTACCCTTGCCTGACAACCAAGGCATTTCAAAACCAGCCTGCTCCATCTCCTGTCTCTCACCAAACAATAAAGCTCCCATTGCTGAAATGACTGAGGGTCTCACCAAGGCCTGCCTGGATACTCACCACTGTTTGTGAAACTTTGGAACCGCATTCTTTCTCTTCATCCTCACATTTGCTTTTATTCTGGACACATCCGACTCTGTGACCTCTTAGCTCCTTGACCCAGTGACCTTGCTTTCCAGTGGGCCGTGGCTTCCCTTTCTCACAGTGCAGAATGTGAGTCTGAACCATGCAACTGCTCCACCTCCAGCATCACAGATTCAAACATTCCTCCTCGCTGCCCGCAACTCCTGCCCTGCAGCTTCCTGCTCGAGTATTCCCTGTACAGCCTCCTTTACTTCTGGGTGACCTTCCCTGACCCCCACTTTTTCCCTATTCACGGCCTGCCTGTTAACTTGCCTGACATCCATGCTGCATTCTGTCCCTTCATGTCAACTGTGCCCTCTTTCTGTTGCACGTGCTGGCAAACTTGAAATCTGATGGATGAACCCACTACCTTCACTGCACTCACTGTCTGGTCTCTCTCAGGTAGCTGAAAACTGAGGAACATCCCAGCCAGGCAGATTGGGGTCACTATAAATTCACAGTCACCAACCACACACAGTGCTCTGTTTGGCTGGCCATCTCATTACACCTGCCTGACTTGCTTACTGTCCTGCCCTCCGAAAAAGCTTTTCAAACACTATCTCCTTCTGCCTCAAATGTCTCACCTCCCCCTTAATGACTTTGCTTCATATGTGACACAAATAAATGTTAATACCAGTCAAGACCTCCCTCAACTTCCGGCCAGCAAATCTGGAACACAAGCTGCATCTGTCCTGGTTTTCCTCTTCCCTCTTCTCGTTACAGTGGAGTGGCCATTCCTCTTCTAAAAAACAGTGATCTCCCATCCGGCTCTGGACATTAAAGTACTGAGAAGTGGTTTTGTGTTCCCAGCAATATGGGAGTCATTGGTGACCTTAATAAAAGCCATATTGAAGTGAAATGAGAAGGAATTAGAAGGTGAAGACAGAAACAAGACAGTTACAGACAACTCATTTAAGCAATTTCATTATGAAGGGAGGCCATTGCTACTATCTCCAAAACCTTAAGCTATCAGTTATTCCTTTTGCCTTTTCCTCCTCTCTACCCATTCCCTTCAGCCCTTAAACAGACAAAGATCTCAGTCTTCTAAACAGTAGCAGAAACTGCATAAACAAGAAACAAAAACCCTGCTTCAGCCTTACATGCCTCACCTATTGGCCTATTCATTGCTGCCCTTCATAGATTTCTCAGTGGAGTTGTCTTGTCATTTTTTTTTCATCTTCTAGTCCTTTCACATCTCATTTCAATATTATTTTCTTAAGGTCACCAATGACTTTGAGATGACCAGAACTGCCCCCACTTCCCCTCCGCCAAAAAAACAAAAAACAAAAAACAAAACACTTTTCAGGCTCCTAAGGTGTTTTTCACAGGTGGTCCTTGATGGAAGAGTCTTGCAGGTTTGGGGAAGTGACTTCCCGAAGAAGGTTACATCATCAGTTCAACAAATCAATGGCACATGTGCAGACTGCATACTCTGGAGGCACTGGGCTGTGTCCAGAGAATGCACAGCAGCGTGAGATGCAGCTCTGTTCTCTAGGCCCTGTGGACTGGCCTGTGGGGGGCAATGATGGTATGTGGTGGGTGCCACACTCAGCAGCAGCCACCAAGGAAGATGGGCCCCAGAGCACAAAGGAAGGAGTGGGCAGCTGCCTTCGCTGGAGTGGTTGGAAAAGGCTTTGCAGGAGAGGTGGTGCCCAGGCTGGAGTTTGAGAAGTGAAATGGAGGGGCTGAGAGGCTGGGGAAGCGTGCTCCAGGCAGTGAAATCAACAGGTGTGACATGCAGGGAGACTCGTGTCATGTGGGACTGTGAAAGCCCAGGGTGGAAGTGAGGTGCGTGTGGGGGTGGGGATGGTGTGGGGATGGCATATGGAGCTGGATTTGTGGTGAAATCTGACCAGGAATGCCTGGGTGCTCAAATACTGGCCTCTGGTCTATCTCTCCAATCCCAATGACATCAGAATCACTATATTTAGCCTAAGTATTGTCCTAGGTGCTAGGAGGTACAGAATAAATGAAAAATGGTTGAGTGACTATTTTAGTTCATGAAATTCTACCACATTATTTGTGTTATTTAAGTTAACAGTACTAGGAATAGAGTTAGGCACAGAGTACAAGAGGCAGTGAAACATAATGGTCAGGGCATCTCTATGGGACTAGATACCCAAGTACTGTAACCTTCCCGAAGAAGGTTACATCATCAGTTCAACAAATCAATGGCACACGTGCAGACTGCATACTCTACTCAGTAAACCAGATACTGGCTTCACCACTTACTGTGATTTTGGACAAGTTACTTAATCTCTTTGAGCCATCTGTACACTGGGAATTCTGACAGTGCCTAACTCATAAGGTTAAAAGAGTTTATAGGTATAAAGCACTTAACCCAATGCCTTGTAACAATTCATAATAATTGTTTGTCATTACCATTAATAATAAATCACAAACAGGTTGGGTATGGTGGCTCATGCCTGTAATCCTAGCAATTTGGGAGGCTGAGGTGGGAGAATTGCTTCAGCCTAGAAGTTTGAGACCAGCCTGAGTAACATTGCGAGACCTCTATCAATTAAAAAATTAGCCAGGCATAGTGGCACACACATGTAGTCCCAGCTACTTGGGAGGCTGAGGATCACATGAGCCCAGGACTTCGAGGCTGCAGTGAGCTATGATCATGCCTGGGTGACAGAGTGAGACCCTGTCTCTAAATAAATAAATAAATAAATAATATAAGCCACAAACGTGTATTACTAAAATTTAAATTATGATTATTTATTGACCATTATTATTGAATCCTCCTAGAGCTCCAATTCTTAATGCCCTCTCTCCCAAGCCAATTGCAATCTTTTCCTGGTGTATCTTTTTTTCATTTGAGATTCAGATCACTCACCAAGTGTATTTGTTAGCTGGTAGAACATAAGTTACATGATAAGTACCTGCAAGGAGAATTGGAACAATCATTCATTGACCTAAACATGATGCTATTCCAAAGCCGAGATAGCCCTTCTTCCTCATTTAAAGTACAATTAGATTATTGATGTGTAAACCAGTATATCTGTTTGGAATTATGTTCTACAGGGCTAAAGAAATGATGATCTGACCTAGGTGTGCACTCTGGAAGATTCCCATGAAAATCTCTCCATGTTTTTTGTTTATTGGCACGTCAGCTTTTTTGTTTATTGGCACGTCAGCTTTTCAGAGGCACTGTTCAGCCAAAGGGCATGTGTTTTTATGTTCTGAAAAATTGTATTAACCAACAGTGTAAAACAACAGAAACCGGTTGCAAAGCTTTCACTTTTAAAGAGTTTCCAAGCACCCTGCCCTTTTCCTAAAGGACTCTTTTCCCTTTTATGGATGAGCACCAGGCTCCAAGACAGTGTAAATAGAGTTTCCTGTTCCAGGGAAGTGCTGGCTCCTGCAGGAGCCCAGGGGTCCTTTGGGAAAAGTTGATAGGAACTATGAGCTGTATGTGCCCTGAGGCTTAGGAGCCAGCTGAGCCAGGAGGGAGGGAAACACATTTAACAGCCCCTTTGTGCAGACTTCAGTCCCAGAAGCCCTTCTGGGAAAATGAATCCAGTGCCATACACACAGTCCTTGCAAAGAATGGCAGGGAAGCTGGCCGGGCTGGAGAGAGCCATTCCCAGATTAGAGGCCTAAATCTTTGACCTGGCCACTTTGAGGAACCCAGAGATGTCTGTAATTCCCACAATTCAGGGATCCTGTGCTTCAGATGAGTGAGGTTTCAAGAAACAGGAGAAAACTGAATAGATGTTAACTTTGGCCCAACAGCAAATATTTTTCAGTGTGGTTAGTGTTTACACACTGACGACATGAAAATTAATATCTATTCTTCTCTCTTGGACTTTATTATCTTCCTGTATTTTTAAATGATAATAATAAAAAGCATTATTTTTGTGGTTGAGTTGATGGGCCGTTCACTTTGATAATTTTCTTTGACTTTTGTGTGCTTTAGAATCTCATCAGTGGAGGTAAGGAAACAAGCCAGAAAAGTACAATTAATATTTTTGAACTTATTCATTATGATATTATGACAATTATATTATTTTGATGATAGTTAACGTTTACTGAACACTTGCTCTGTGCTCAGCAGTGAGTTAAGTTAATAGTCTCCATCTGTAAACAATCCTGCATGAACTTACAAATTGTCAGCTAAATTAATACAAAGTATGTAAACGTACCACCATGCTATTATGTACATTTATAAAGCATAAACAAAAATAAAAACTAAAGGAGTGACATAAATAAACATAAATATCAGTTCTTATATTTTCTTCTTGCATAAGAGCAGATTGTCTACTACTGGAGTCTCGGCACCCCTGTTTGAAGACCACTCTGCAAATACTGTACAAGCTGTTATTAATTCCTTGCCCAAAGCCATGAGTTATCTTTGTGTGTCTACCCTGTAACCTTACTGACTTCTGTAGCTTTTCCATCAGCACTTCCAGGAAGCCACACTATCATATTAGTGTATTCCTATTTCTGCTGCTTCTTAATCTAAATATTAGATGCACGTATTTAAACAGTGTGTCCAAATTTGTTACAGTCTTATCATCTAAGATCCTTAAAACAGTTTGAGTCAAATTGGTAGCTTTATCTTCTGATCAGACATAAGAATCTCAGAATGAGATTTCCTCCTCTGAAGCTTCTTTCTTAATCCAGAAATGAAGTCTAAATATCAGTCTTGTTGTGGGTGTGGGTAAGATTAAGTTCAGACATAAGAATCTCAGAATGAGATTTCCTCCTCTGAAGCTTCTTTCTTAATCCAGAAATGAAGTCTAAATATCAGTCTTGTTTTGGATATGGGTAAGATTAAGCTCAGAAACACAGATAAAATTAAGAAAATGGTTCCATTTAGAATAGCAGCAAAAGAAAAATAAAATATTTAGGAATAATAAAAGTGGTGCAAAACATGTACTCAACTACAAAACACTGTCGAAAGAAATTTTTTTTTTTTTTTGAGATGGAGGCTGGCTCTGTCACCCAGGCTGGAGTGCAGTGATGCAATCTTGGCTCACTGTAACCTCTGCCTCCCAGGATCAAGTGATTCTGCTGCCTCAGCCTCCCATGTAGCTGGGATTATAGATGTGTGCAACCATGCCCAGCTAATTTTTGTATTTTTAGTAGAGACGGGGTTTTGCCATCTTGGCCAGGCTGGTCTAGAACTCCTGACCTCAAGCGATCCACCTACTTCAGCATCCCAAAGTGCTGGGATTACAGGCATGAGCCACCACACCTGGCCCGAAAGAAATTTTAATTTTGAAATTTCTAAATAAATGAAAAGTCATCCCATGTCATGGATTGGAAGAGTTAAATAGTGTTAAGATGGGAATACTCTTCAAATTGATCTACTCATTTAACTCAATTCCTATCAAAATCCCAGCTGACTTATTTCCAGAAACTCACAAACTGATCCTAAAATTCATGTGGAAATTCAAAGAACAGAGAACAGCCAAAACAATCTTAGGAAGAAGAGCAAAGTTGGAGGACTCATACTTTCTAATTCCCAAACATAATATAAAGCAACAGTAATCAAGACAGTATGGGGGTGGCATAAGGATAGACATATAGATCAACAAACAGAATTGAGAGTTCAGAAATAAGCTCTAACATTTATAGTCAGTTGATTTTCAACAAGTGTACCAGGACAATTCAATGGGAAAAGAATAGTATTTTCAATAAATGATGTTGGGGAACCTGGATATCCACATGCCAATGAATGATGTTGGGACCTTACAATCATGCCATATAAAAAAATTCAAAATTGGCCAGGTGTGGTGGCTCACATCTGTAATCCCAGCCCTTTGGGAGGCTGAGGTGGGTGGATCACTTCAGGTCAGGAGTTTGAGACCAGCCTGACCAATATGGTGAAACCATGTCTCCACTAAAAGTACAAAATTAGCCAGGCATAGTGGCGCATGCCTATAATCCCAGACACTCGGGAAGTTGTGGCAGGAGAATTGCTTGATCCCGGGAGGCGGAGGTTGCGGTGAGCTGCGATCGCGCCATTGCACTCCAGCCTGGGCAACAAGAGCGGAACTTCATCAAAAAAAAAAAAAAAATCAAAATTGATCAAAGATTTAAGGGTAAGAGCTAAAATTATAAAGCACTTAGAAGAAAATATAACATTATAACCTTGGATTAAGCAATAATTCTTTTTTATGGCACTAAAAGCAAAAGCAACCAATAAGAAAAACAAATAAATTGAACTTCATCAAAATTAAAATATTTTGTACTTCAAAGGACACTATTAAGATAGTTTACTCTCTTAATAATTAATAATAATAATTATTATTATTATCATTTAGATGGAGTTTCACTCTTGCTGCCCAGGCTGTAGTGCAATGGCCCGATTTCAGCTCACCACAACCTCTGCCTCCCAGGTTCAAGTGATTCTCCTGCCTCAGCCTCCTGAGTAGCTGAGATTACAGGCGCATGCCACCACGCCTCGCTAATTTTGTATTTTTAGTAGAGATGGGGTTTCTCCATGTTGGTCAGGCTGGTCTTGAACTCCTGACCTCAGGTGATCCACCCGCCTTGTCCTCCCAAAGTGCTGGGATCACAGGCGTGAGCCACTGCATCCAGCCCAATAATTAATAATTATTATTAATTAATAAGTATGTGAGCCAATTCACAGAATGGGAAGAAATTTGGGCAAATCATATATAATGTATTTGTATCTAGAATATATAAAGAACTATTACAATTATTTTTTTTAAAAGGCAACTCAATTAAAAAAACTCCACAAACACCACAATTAAAAAATGGGCAAAGGACTAGAATAGACATTTCTCTGAAGAAAATATACAAGTGACTAATACATACATGAAAAGATGTTTAACATCACTAGTAATTAGGAAATGCAAATCAAAACAAAAATGAGATACCAACTCACATCCATTAGGATGGCTATTATCAAAACAAAATAAAAAACACTAAATAAGGCTGGGCACAGTGGCTCATGCCTGTAATCCCAGCACTTTGGGAGGCCAAGGTGGGCGGATCATCTGAGATTGGGAGTTTGAGACCAGCCTGACCAACATGGAGAAACCTCGTCTCTACTAAAAATACAAAATTAGCCAGGCATGGTGGCACACGCCTGTAATCCCAGCTACTCAGGAGGCTCAGGCAGGAGAATCACTCGAACCCCGGAGGTGGAGGTTGTGGTGAGCCGAGATTGTGCCATTGCACTCCAGCCTGGGCAACAAGAGTGAAATTGTCTCAAAAAAAAAAAAAAAAAAGAAAGAAAGAAAATAACCAGTACAGGTAAGGATGTGGAGAAATTGGAACCTTTGCGCATTGCTGGTAGAAATGTAAAATGATACAACCATTGTATAAAATAGTATGATACTTATTGAAAAAATAAACATAGAATTACCATATGATCCAGCAATTCCACTTCTGAGAACATACCTAAAAGACGGGAAAGCAGGGATCCAGACAAATATCTATACATCCATGGCTGCATTATCCACAATAGCCAAACAGTGGAAGGAACCCAAGTATCTGCCCATTGATGGATGAATCAATAAACAAAATGAAAAGGGGTATATACATATAATGGAATGTTCTCCAGCCTTAAAAAGAAATGAAAGTCTGACACATTCTACAACATGGATGAACCTTGAAGATGTAAAATAATTCAGTCATGAAAGGGTAAATATTATATAATTCCACTTATATGAAAGTAGTCACATTCATAGAGACAAAATAGAAAGGTGGTTGCCCGGGGCTCGGTAGAGAAAGTAATAAAGAATTATTATTTAACGGGTACAGAGTTTCAGCTTGAGAAGATGCAAAAGTTCTGGAGATGGATGGTGGTGATGGTTGCACATCATCAGGAATGTAAGTAATGCCACAGAATTGTAGACTTAAAGATGACTAAAATAGTAAATTTTATGTTATGTATATTTTACTACAATAAAGGAATATATTAAAATATAATAAAAAGCAAATTACCCAATTTAAAAACAAAGGATCTGGATAGACATATCTCCAAAGAAGATATACAAGTGGCCTATATGTGCACGAAAAATTGCTCACTGTTATTAGTCATCAGGAAATGAACATCAATACTGTCATGAGATACCTCTTCACATGCACCAGGATGGCTATGATCAAGAAGACAGATAAATGTTAACGAGGATGTGGAGAAATTGGAAACTTCATACCCTACCGGTGGGAATGTAAAATTGTGCAGCCATTTTATTTATTTAGTTAGTTAGTTAGTTAGCTAGTTAATTATTTTAGAGAGAGTCTCACTCTGTCACTCAGGATGGAGTGCACTGGTGCAATCATAGCTCACTCCAGCCTTGAACTCCTAGGCTCAAGCAATCTTCCTGCCTCAGCCTTCCAAGTAGCTGGGACTACAGGCAACACCACATGCCAGGCTGATTTTTATTTTTTATAGAGACAAGGTCTCACTATGTTGCCCAGGCTGGTCTTAAATTCTTGGGCTCAAGCAATCCTCCCACCTTATCCTCCCAAAGTGCTGAGATTTCAGGCATCCGTCACCATGCCCTGCGCATGCAGCCATTTTAGAAAACAGTCTGGAAGTTCCTCAAATGGTTACACATAGAGTTACCACAAGATCCAGTAGTTCCACTCCTAGGCATATTCTCAAGAATAGTAAAAACACATATCCACACAAACTTGTACGTAAGTGCTCAGAGCAGCACTGTAACAGACAAAATGGAAACAACCCAAATGGTCACCAACTGATGAATAAATAAATAAAATGTGGTATACAAACAGTGGGATATTTGCAATAAAGAGAAATAAAATAATGATACACACTGAAACACGGAGGAAATTTTGAGAGCATTATGGTAAGGGAAAGAAGCCAGTCAGAAAGGACTACATATTGTATTTTTATATGAAATGTCTAGAATAAGCAAATCTATAGAGACAGAAAGCTGATTAGTGGTTGCCTAGGGCTGGGAGAGTTGGGGAAACTGGTGTGACATCAGGGTTTCTTTGGGGGTTAATAAAAATAAAAATATTCTAAAACAGATTGTGGTAATGTGTATGCAACTCTGTGAATAGACTAGAGACCACAGAATTGTACACTCTAAATGGATGAATTGTGTGGTGTGTGGATTATAAAATAGTTTTAGAAGAAAGTAAGCACCAAATGTTTAATATATATTTGTGGGATGACTAAAGTACAAAGTTATAAATATTTATAGAATAATTTCGGAAAAATTAATTATTGACTCTCATCCCCCTCTCATATATGTGAATATAAACATGAAGTTGGGGCTATTCTCCTTGATGTTAAAAGTTGGCCTTTCGGAGAAGAGAGATCAGCTATCTTCCTCTGTGGAAAAAAATGATGACATAGGATTTCACTATTCTTTTCCTCCTCTTTTTAAATTTATTTAGTTATGACTTACACACAATACAATCCATCCATTTTAAGTATACAATTCGACGATTTTTTGCAAATGTATACAGTTGCCCAAATATCACTACAATTCAGTGATAGAACATTTCATCACCCCAAAATGTTCCCTGGGGCCCATTTGCAGTCAACTCTTGCTCGTACCCTATACCCATTTAGCTGCTTTCTGTCTCTGTACTTCCTCTTTTCCTTTTTTTTAGTTCATACAAATGTTATACAATATGCAGCATTTTATGTCTGGCTTCTTTCACTTAGCTTAATGTTTATGAGAGTCATCCATGCTGTTGCATGAATTAGTAGTTCTTTAATTTTATTGCTGAGTAATATTTGTTTTTGTTTCTGTTTTTGTTTTTTTGAGACAGAGTTTCGCTCTTGTCACCCAGGCTGGAGTGCAGTGGCACTATCTTGGCTCACTGCAACCTCTGCCTCCCGGGTTCAAGTGATTCTCCTGCCTCAGCCTCTCATGTAGCTGGGATTACAGGTGCCCGCCACCACACCTGGCTAATTTTTGTATTTTTAGTAGAGACGGGGTTTCACCATGTTGGCCAGGCTGGTCTCAAACTCCTGACCTCAGGTGATCCACCTGCCTCGACCTCCCAAAGTGCTGGGATTACAGGCATAAGCCACCTTGCCCAGCCATTGCTGAGTAATATTTCATGGGATGGATATACACATTTCATTTACTGATTCTAGTAGATGGACACTTGATGTGTTTTGGACTATTATGACTGAAGCTGGAATGAACATTTATGTACAAGCCTGGGTGGATGTGTATTTCTCATTTCTTCTGGGCTGAGTTTCTGCATTATACAGGTATGTGTGAGTTTAACTTTCAAAGAAACTGTCAACTGTTTCCCAAAGTGGCTGCACCACTTTGCATTTTCACCAGGTGTGTATGAGGATTGTAGTTTCTCCACATCTTTGTCAACACTTGGCACTATCGGTCTGTTTACTTTTAGCCATCCATCTTAGTAGGTGGATGCTGATCTATTCTTTTTTTTTTTTTGAGACAGGGTCTCATTCTGTTGCCCAGGCTGGAGTGCAGTGGCACAGTCATCACTCACTGCAGCCTTGACCTCCCGGGTTCAAGTGATCCTCCCACCTCAGCCTCCTGAGTAGCTGGGAATACAGGCGTGCACCACCATGCCCGGCTTTTTTTGTATTTTTGTAGAGACAGAGTCTTGTTATATTGCACAGGCTGGTCTGGAACTCCTGGGCTCAAGTGATCCGCCCACCTCGGCCTTCCAAAGTGCTGGGATTACAAGCATGAGCCACCGCCTGATCTAGTCTTTTAAACCCAAATATAAATTACTTCTGGATTTTGCTGTTGAATGGGAAATGCTGAGTCTCAGAGAGGGCCACAGGATGTGTTGGGTGTTGCCACATTCCCGGAGCACCTTGTACTGAGTGTGCTCTGGGTGGAGGAGGGGAGGGAGAACTGAGGACTCTCCGACATCTCTTCTCCTATTTTCAGGGAAAAAAAGAAAGACAACCTTGAGAAGAAGGGCAGTAAGACATTCTGTAATGGATTTAAGAAGAAGCACTGTAATACTTTTTCATTAAAAAGCACTGGAGGCCGGCTGCGATGCCTCATGCCTGTAATCCCAGCACTTTGGGAGGCCAAGGCAGGTGGATCACCTGATGTCAGGAGTATGAGACCAGCTTGCCCAACATGGAGAAACCCCATCTCTACTAAAAATACAAAAAATTAGATGGCTGTGGTGACAAGTGCCTGTAATCCCAGCTACTTGGGAGGCTGAGGAAGGAGAATCGCTTGAATCCAGGAGGCAGAGGTTGCAGTGAGCCAAGATCGTGCCACTACACTCCAGCCCAGGTGAGAGTGAGACTCCATCTCAAAAAAAAGAAAAAAAAAAGCACTGGAAATAGTTTGTAGCCTTAAATTCTAGTTGCAGCTAAGTCCCTAAATAGCCCAATAAGCATTCTTATCACTCTTGGGCCTCAGGTATCTTATGTGCAGAGATAGAATTTCAAATATCATACTTAGGCATCCTTCTAATTCTACTTAGAAAGTTCAAGAATGTGGCTGATGTTTCTAAGAAGCAGCATATGCAGTGATATTAGACTGTTGAAAATGAACGTATTTTATTTTTATCTTACTATTGATGTTGTAGTCAGAAGATGCAAGCTGATATCTTGCTGATATGATTAGGGGAAAGGGCATTTACATGAGTTTCCTAAATTCTATCACTTGGTGACATATTTGTTAGTAGTCTTTACTCATCCATGTGGCATATGCTATCATCTATAGCGGTATAACCTGTGATATTATGAAAGGAATAAAAATGCTTATTTAAAATATTTTCTTATCTGTGAGATGAAGATGGATTGAGATAAGTGGGCCAGGCGTGGTGGCTCACACCTGTAATCCCAGCACTTTGGGAGGTCAAGGCAGGTGGATCACCTGAAGTCAGCAGTTCGAGACCAGCCTGGCCCCATGGTGAAAACCTGTCTCTACTAAAAATACAAAAATTAGCCATGTGTGATGTTGGATGTCTGTAATCTCAGCAACTCGGGAGACTGAGGCAGGAGAATCTCTTGAACCTGGGAGGTGGAAGTTGCAGTGAGCCAATATCGTGCCACTGCACTCTGGCCTGGTTGACAGAGCAAGACTCTATCTCAAAAAAAAAAAAAAAAAAAGATACCTAAGTGGGCTGCTTAAATTTTGTACCAGGAGAAAGGTCAGTCCACAATTACCTGTCGGTTAGCAATATGCTTTATGAATTGGGTATGGAGCATTCAAAATACAATTTTGTTTTAGAAAATAGTTATTTTTCACAACTGCGTATTATTTGTGTTGGCTATAATAGATTTGTTATTTTAAATGGATAAATAACAGTGCTTAAAAGTGTTCAGTTTTAATTTCTAATATGCTTACTATCGATAGATGTGACCCACATAAACAAAAGCATTTGGGTTTCTCTATAATTTTTAGGGTATAAAGAGTTCTCAGGGCCAAGAGGCTTGAGGCCTGCTGGTCTACATCCCCATCATCTGGACTTCCTCATCTCCCACACATTTCTCAGTCCTTTGCTAATACTGCTTCTTCTGCTGCTGCTGCTTTCCTGAAGCTCTTTGTGGTAAGATGACCTATAAATGCCAAATTTCAAAATCCAATTCACATTTTCATTTCTCACCTTGTTTGAACATCTTTAAGCCTCTTTACATTGTTGTCTGCACCCTTCGTAAAAATGTTTCTCCCCTGATGTTGTGACACCAGCACTGGCACCACCTCCTCCTGCCTCTCCACTCTCCAATCCTCTTTGGCTTTCTCCTTGCCTCTGTATGCTGGTTATTTCTCAGGGTTCCAACCTAGATTTTCTTCTCTTACTGATCTACGTATTTTCCTCGGGGTGTCTCATTCAAATCTTTGGCTTCAGTTGCTTCCAATATACCAATGATTTCCAAATCTGCATTTCTTTCCTGGGCTTCATATCCTTATTTCAAATGTGTATTCCTGCCGAAGAAGCATCTCAAAAAGAGCATGTCCAGCTGAAACTCATGAGCTTTTTCTTCCTGAACTCACATTTACTTGCATGCTGCTTAGGTCAATAATATTATTTTTCATTTATTTGGAAACAACAAAAAAGAAAATCCAAAACAATAGCTTAAAAATTTTGTAAAGCTGTTTTTTACTCCTCCTCCTCGCCCCCCCCCCGCCCCTGCCGTGTAGTAAATCTCCAAATCCAATTCTAGCTCCAAAATGTCTTGTATCTACTTCTTGTTTTTCCTCCTGTCTCTGTTGCTCACACTACCTTTTCCCTGAGTGATTTCAACTGTCTGTTGATCAGCCTCCTGCACACCTTCTCCCCACCCCTCATCAGGGTGATCTTTCCAGCATGCATATGGCATTGTCACTTTCGGCAGTCAACATTCTTCCATGCTTCCTCCTCACCTGCAGGATGAAATTCATGCTCCTTAAGCAGGCAAAGGCACAGGAGTCCTTCATTATTTGATCCTATGGAGTTTCCCATTGAGTGTCTTGCCATTCCTAGTTTCTACCCTGTTTCCCAGCCGTGCTTTATGATGGGACCGTGCCTGTGCTGAGGTGGTTTTCTCTGTCCAGGATGTCCATACCCTCCGTTCTGTGTGCCCCCTCTTAGAGGTCATCTCCTCTTTGAGAGCTTCCCTCTCTCTCAGCCCCCGGGGCATTTATTTGCTTTACCTAGCAAATTCCCAAATCAGTTAGAATCAGGCCTTATCATATCTCCCTGTACTGTAGATACATTTACATCTCTATTTCCCCACAAGGCTGTGTCTCCTCTGTGTCCCACACACTGTCCAAGCCCACTGACAGGTGTGCAAATGGATTAGTCAGAACTAACGGGGAGGTCAGAACAGGGATCCTTTACTTTCTCTTTGAAGCAGCTGCAGAGATTAATTTCTTTTCATTGTTAAATCAAGATAGAAATATTAAATTGCTTCATCATGGAAAAAAATGGGTTCAAAATAAATAATTTGGGGATGTAGATGAAATGAATTTTCCCTCACAGAGGGATCAAGATCGTTCCCTGTAGTCTCATCGTTGGCTTCTTCCCATGGATTAGCAATGTGGGCCAAGATTTAGAGAAAATAAGAGATGCTGGAATGAAGGCATTTGGGAGAAAAAAAGGAAAACCAGGTGGGTTACTTGTAAAGAAAAGTACCAAAGGAGATGAGGGAGATAGAACAAGAAAAGGAAAAAAAGATTGTGGGAAAGAATGCACAGAAACAGTACTAAAGAATAGTCCATTTGCTGCCAATAAGGGGCTACAGGGAAAAAGAAATACAGGAATGAGAGGAAACCCTGACAGGATGCAGCTTCACAATTCTTTTCAGAGCTCAAGCTCAGGCAGACTTCTTGATATTGTCTCTAAAGTGTGTGTTCACCCTGACACTCATGTCCATGTAATTTCTCTCTCTGAGGCATTCCAGGGTCAAAAGGTCAGAGCTCCAGCATTAGAATAGGAAACTGTCTTTTCTAGACAGAGGTGCCATCTTAGGAATAAACCTAGCCAATGCTTCAATCATTTGATGAAATAGCTCCAATAATTATGAGTTTGGTTTAAGACATTGATGAGATGTTTATTGATGTTTAAATTAAATTGTTATATTTAATTTCTTCTATCTTGTACAGTATATAGGATTTTAATAAAATCTATGCCAAATCTTAATATTATTCAATATCAAAGTCAGAAACAACTCTTACTCAAAACCATATAAGAGATCTAGGCTATAGCTAGCAATTGCTTCAGTTAAAGAGTGATAGAGCTATAAATTTAATCCTAATTTTAAAATTGCAGCAAAACATAAGGATTGAATTTACAAATCACCCATTTTTTGCAAAGATTTCTCCAGAATTGGAACTTTTGTTTGTTTAGTCATAAACTACATGTTGAATGAAATTATCCAAAATTTCATAAGAGTGTTATGTGGTAACACTTTATAAGTAAAATATGCTTTCTTATTTAACCTCCTGGCAATGTTTGCCTGGTATTGAAAGACAACACCATATCTAATTATTTTAAAGTCAGCAGAGTATTAAAAAAACTAAATATTTTGCAAAGATAGAAATTATAATAACCTTAATTTTCATTTATTAATTTTTTGTGTGTGTGAGAAATAGTCCTACTGTTGCCCAGGCTGGAGTGCAGTGGCACAGTCTTGGCTCACTGCAACTTCCATCTCCTGGGTTTAAGCAATTCTTGTGCCTCAGCCTCCCAAGTACCTGAGATTACAGGCGTGCAACACCACGCTCGGCTAATTTTTGTATTTTTTTGTATTTTTGTAATTTTTGTATTTTTAGTAGAGATGGGGATTCACCATGTTGGTCAGACTGGTCTCCAACTCCTGACCTCAAGTGATCCACCTACTTGAGCCTCCTAAAGTTCTGGGATTACAGGCGTGAGCCACTGTGCCCAGCTATAACCTTCAGGTTCAAAGCATTCTCCCAGCTATTACTAAGGCCTCTGAGAAAATCTCCTTTATATATATATTCTCAAGTCAGAATTATTAGTCTCCATCTTTCATCTTAGTCTTCTTCAAATACCAAACTCTTTATTAAGCAGTTAGACACAAGCAGTTTCACCAGTTCTATCACTCAAATACGGTTTCATAAGTTATGCCTAGTGATTGCCCATCAGAGGGGATATGGATTTGTGGGCAGGAAATAGAACAGAAACCTAACTCTAACTCTTCTGTAAAGTGTAGTGTTTAGGTTAACATTCTTCCTTAACTGCCATCTGCTTTTTTTTTTTCTTTAATACTTTATCCAAACCTCTCAAACCTTGCACTGCAGAATCATGGAGTGTTCAAGCCTGAAGGGAGTGGAGAGATTGGGCCAGCCCCTTTTGGATGCATCCTGAAATCGAGGACCAGTCAGAGGCAGGGAGTCACCCACTTTCAATCCCGATCACCAGGAGGAGGGCCGAAGAAGAGAGGAACTCAGGTTTCCCAGCTCAAGCCCCTCCCCATCAGGGCCCATCACACCACGTCTTCCCACGCCACTGAAAACAGCGTGCTGCTGCATCCCCCAAAGTCCGGAACACATTTCAGATTCATGAGCCAATCCGGTTTAAGAGAATTGGTGTTGACTCCCCGTGTTAGAACAGACAGAACAGGCCACTCGAGAATCTTTTGTATTTGTTGTCAAATGATAAATAGAGATAAAAGAGAGGAAAGAGGGGAGATGAACTTGAAGCTGTACGGCTTAACACTGAAGCCATGTAGCTTAAGCAGTTAAACACAGGGACCCCGTCTCACACTGCCTGGTTCCCTCCTCCAGCTGTGTTGTCTGCTAATGACTGTGTGGCACCGGGCCAGCTGCTTGGTCTCTCTAGCCTCAGCTTAGGGCTTCTGTGATGGCTACATGAGCTCAAGGATTTACAAGGAGTCCTGGTACACAGTGAGCACACAGGTGTTAGCTGTTATGGAAAGAGCTCCTTTTCATTCAGAGGAGTCGGACATAACTTCACAGGACTTGAAAGTGTCTTATATAGTCACTCATCTGCAAACACATGTGGTCTTTTCAGCACTTCTTTCTCTCTCTAATGTGGTTTTACTAAGCTACCCACATTTAAGATCCCAGCCAGGTCACTCGGGTGCTGCTAAATTGGGTAATTCAGTGTGACCCTAAGAGACCCATATAGGAATGGAGCTATGATTTTTTTTTTTTTTTTGAGACGGAGTTTCACTCTTGTTGCCCAGGCTGGAGTGCAATGGCACGATCTCGGCACACTGCAACCTTCACCTCCCAGGTTCAAGCGATTCTCCTGCCTCAGCCTCCCTAGTAGCTGGGATTATAGTCATGTGCCACCACGCCCAGCTAGTTTTGTATTTTTAGTAGAGACGGAGTTTCTCCATGTTGGTCAGGCTGGTCTCGAACTCCCGACCTCAGGTGATCTGCCGGCCTTGGCCTCCCAAAGTGCTGGGATTACAGGCGTGAGACATCGCGCCTGGCCAGCTATGATTTGTTTTAGGGCTGTCCAGAGCCAACTCATCTACCCCACACAGACTGTCTTGAGAGGAAGACACGTCTGCTCCCTAAGAGCCTAGGGGTAGGAGTATCTCATTCCCATCAGCGTTCCACACATCCCTTAGCTGAACCCAAGAGCTTGATTCCAACCTTCATGTCAGTTTCAGACAGACGAACCCGAGGTCAAGAAGGAAAACACTGAAATTATCCAAGGATCTTCGCTTTCTCTCCATCCCCTGGGAGAACATTTCAGGTTTATTAGACAGTTTGTCTGTTAACATTATTCACTTGAAACAAAACCCTGGGTGTGTGCCTTTTGGAGAACCATGTAAATCAACAAAGCTATACATAGAACAGAGCGATTCGCTCAGCAGCCAAGTTCCCCACAGATAGCAGGCGGACAGAACGCGCCGAGGAAAGGAAGCGCAGCCTTTCCTTATTTTTCTAGCATCCTAGGCTTAGCAGTCAATGCACATCCTCCTTGCTGTTGTTGGCTATTCAAATAAATATTGACAAACGGTGACTAATTATTACAAGGTGTTAGTTTGTATGATTACTCTATAAGTAATGGTGGAGCTCATTTCTGAAACATTAGTATTACGTGTATTTATTATTTTGGTCTTAATTTTAGAGGTAATTTAGAAATGGCATATCAAAAAGTAATCACATATTTAAATTCATAACTAGCAAAACTAAAATATCATTTATGTATACTTTGAAAAACTCTACATTACCACTGTGGTTTAATTCAACTCAGAGACATTTAAAAGCGGAGATGAACAGGCATTTGTGTCATGCTAATGTTTTTCTCACATTTCCTTAATGCTGTTGCAATTACCTATGGAAACACAGAAAGCCACGTCCCATCTGCCCAGCACACGTCGCCACCTGTTTTTCGTTTCTTTACAGTGACATTCAGCACTTCTCTGGTTTTCCAGTTTTCAGTTCTGAAGTAAAAGTTGTTTCTTAATTTCTTCTCAGGTTTTGTGAGGGAGTATCTCATAAATACTGGGCTGACCCCTTTTTGGAGATCAAAAACAAAACAAGATTGCTATGAAGACCTGGGGTGAAATTAAGCTTCCAGGGTTGTGGCTGTTACAGTGTTTCCCCCTTTTCTAACTCCCTCTCCCAAACCTCTCCTTCCAGGGTGCGCCACACAGAGTCCTGATGCAGGCCCAGTGTCTTGTCTACTGCCAACCAGGGGCCAGCTTTTGCATTTGCTTTGATGGTGTATTCCAGAATCTTTTTTTCTTTACTTTTTTTTTTTTTTAATTTAAGAGACAGAGTTGGCCAGCCGCGGTAGCTCACATTGGTAATCCTAACACTTTGGGAGGCCGAGGCAGGTGGATCACCTGAGGTCAGGAGTTCGAGACCAGCCTGGCCAACATGGTGAAACCCCATCTCTACTAAAAATATAAAATTAGCCAGGCGTGGTGGTGCATACCTGTAATCCCAGCTACTAGGGAGGCTGAGGCAGGAGAATCACTTGAACTGGGGAGGTGGAGGTTGCAGTGAGCCGAGATCGTTCCATTGCACTCCAGCCTGGGCAACAAGAGCAAAACTCCATCTCAAAAAAAAAAAAAAAAAAAAGAGTCTTGCTCCGTCATGCAGGCTGGAAGTACAGTGGTGTGATCTCAGATGACTTCAGCCTCGACCTCCTGGATTCAAGCAATCCTCCCACTTCAGCCTCCCGAGTAGCTAGGGCTACAGGTGTGTCTCCAGGCCCAGCTAATTTTTAATTTTTTTGTAGAGACACAGTCTTGCTTTGTTGTGCAGCAGTCCTTTCGCCTTGGCCTCCCAGAGTGTTGGGGTTATAGGCGCTAGCCACTGTGCCCACCTTTTCCTGAATCTTCAGGTGCAAATCTGAAGGGAGGAAGTAGGCCAGGCTTCAGACTAGCTTCAGTGGTGACTTGCTCTTCAGGGTCTTTGGTCAGATGAACCTTTCCATGCAGTGATGCTCGGGGACCTATACTTGAAGTGAGGCAGAGCATTTTCTGGCTCTTTAAGCAGAACTGATAAGGACATGACTTATAAGGACATGGCATTCCTGAAGCCAAAGATGTCCCAGCTGCAACCTGTGTCCCAGCTGCAGTCCACTTGGCTGCCTGGCAAATCCACCTTCCTTCATGGCTGGTCCTGTCTCCACCTCCTTATGAGAGAACCTCGCTGCTGGCTGTGGTTATTTTTACAGATAGGCCACTTTCTTAGGGAAGACAAAGGTTTCCCGATAATGTTTTGATTTAGCAAGTGGATGCATTCTCATTCTCTGAACATCCTGAAGCTGTGTGCCTGTCACTCACCCTGCAAGACTCTACCACCAGGCTTCATCATGAGAAAAGCCCCTCCTGGCCCCGAGGGAGCACTAGAGCAGGGCAGGGCAGGGTCTCTTATTGTGTACCCACACGCTAGCGATGTCGCTGCCTGTCACTTGTGTACACAGCCTTCATCCCACGTGACTTACGAGCTCTCGAGAGTGGGAAATATGTCTCCTTTGCCATCCTATCTCCTGGCTTAGCAGGGTCCCATTGAAAATGCATGTGTGCCTAGCAACAGGGGCATACCCTCAGGTCCTTTCCCGGGCTTCCGACTGGGAGCTCCAGCTACCTCCTAATTAGCCGCATTCAGACATCAAACAGGTAGTGTTAAAATCACTGGATTCTCCTCCCCTCCCCAGAGCTGCTCCAGCATCCCTAGTCAACAGCCATTATTTACTTGACTGCCTGAGCCTTAGACCTGGAGTTGCACTTAGCTCCCCCATCTCCCTAGACACTCCCCACCACTCCACAACACAGTTTCCACCTTTAATCAGTTACCTAAGTCCTGCCAGCTTCTTATCATTCAAATTTATCAAGTGCTCTTTACTTGCCCTGACACTCCCTTCATTTCAGCAATGATAATATGTCACCTGAATTAATATAACAGCTCCCAAATCAGTGTCCTTGTCCCCACTGCAACTGCCCTTCATCATAAGAACTGTCTCTTGCACACACGCTGGTAGCTCGACTGCTTGCTGGAAGGAGCTCAGCAGCCTTAGTGTGGTTTCACGGGCCACTGCTGCTTTACCCTGTCCGTCATCCGCTCCTCCTACCTCTGGTCACAGTGCCTGATTTTCACAAGGGCAACTCCCCTTTCCACATCCTCCCTCCTTTTGCTTTGATCCCCGCCCATTCCTCTCGACCTCCTCTGATAAGCCAGCTCCAGGGCAGAAAGAGGGATCATCCCTCTGGCGCAGTGACTGATTCAGGCTTGGCCATTCATCTCCACCAGCCCCATGGAAAATCAGTCTTGGGAACTACTGGTCAGCAAGAGTTCCTTCTGCTGGGTTTGTAAACTGGGAGAATCTGAGCCTGGAGCTGCTGGTGGCCATCTGGACATGAGGGACTCGGCCTGCAAGAGATGGGCCGACAGCAGAGACTGGGCACAGACTTCTGACATGTCCAAGCACTTGGATCCAGGCTTGCTCAAACTACTGCACCCCCAGTCTTCAGTTTCTGTTTGGATTTATATTTTTAAACTGCCAACAAAAGAGACTTGACTGCTCCAGATACAAGACCCTTGGTGACCAGGACTCTCCCTATCTTTTGGAGGGTCCATGCTTTCTCTTACCTCCCAACTATGGCTCAAGTTACCTCCTTTTCTAGGATTTCCTTTTCTTTTCTTTGTTTGAATATCTCCTATTCATCCTTCAAAAACCTGCTAAGACTTCGCCACCTCTGAGAAGCCTTTTCTGACCCCCACCAGACTCCTTGATCATTTTACCTTCTCATAGCACTTAACATATTACATCCTAATCACCTGTTTATTTGGGGGGACTTCCTCTAGACTGCAGCCTCCTTAAGGCTAGTATTACGTTTTATCATTGTTGTGCTCCAAAATCGTATGTATTCACTCACATGTATGAAATAAGAAAATTAACCCTCAAAAAGAGAAATTATTACCTTGATTTGATTTAAAATAGATTTGTATGTACTTGGCCATCTGCATCTGTGGATTCAACCAATCAGGGCTCAAAAACATTAGGAAAAAAACAATAAAAATAACAATACAATAAAAAAACAAACAAATAAAAAACAATATGGGATAACCACTACTTCCATAGTATTGACATTGTATTAGGTATTATAAGTAATCTAGAGATGATTTAAAGTATACAGGAGGGTGTGTATAAGTTATATGGAAATAGTACACCACTTTATATCAGGGACTTGAGCATCCATGGATTTTGGTATCCATAGGGGTCCTGGAACCAATCCCCAAGGGTACAGAGAAGCAACTAACCATATTTTAAAATATCACTTCCTTGGCTAAATCATAGAGAATGGACTGGCGCAAGGACAAGTTTGGAAGCCTGGAGAGTAGTTGCAGTGATTTAGGCAAGAGACGATGGCATTATGAACCATGGTAGTGTGAGTGGGGATGAAAAACAAGGGACAGATTCAAGACACTCAAAAGACCTAAAGGTCAAATATCAGGGAAATGAGGACTACAGAGAAGGAAGAAGTCCAAATACCTCATAAGGGCTCTTCAGATAGGGAAACACACAAGGAGGAAGAGTTTTGGAGTCAGGGAACTTTAGATCTGGTTTTTTTTTTTTTTTTTTTAATTTAAAATTGAGATATGGCCAGGCATGGTGGTGTGTACCTATAGTCCCAGCTACTTCGGAGGCTGAAGCAGGAGGATCACTTGAGTCCAGGAGCTCTGGGCTATAGTGCATTGTGCTAATCAGGTGTCCACACGAAATTTGGCATCAATATGGTGACCTCCTGGGAGCAGGGGATCACCAAGTTGCCTAAGAGGGGTGAACTGGTCCAGGTCAGAAATGGAGCAGGTCAAAACTCCTGTGCTGCAGCCTGGTCAACACGGTGAAACTCTGTCTCTACTAAAAATACAAAAATTAGCTGGGCGTGGTGGCGGGCACCTGTAATCCCAGCTACTTGGGAGACCGAGGCAGGAGAACTACTTGAACCCAGGAGGTGAAGATTGCAGTGAGCAAAGGTGCCATTGCACTCCAGCCTCGGCAACAAGAGTGAAACTCCATTTCAAAAGAAAAAAACAAAAACAAAAGCAAACAAACAAAACTCCTGTGCTGAACAATAGTGGGATCTCACCTGTGAATAGCCACTACACTCCAGCCTCAGCAACATGGTGAGACCCTGTCTCTAAAAATAAATAAATAAATAAACAAAATAAAATAGAGGTATGATCCACGTGTCATAATATTCACCTTTTTAAAATATACAATTCAGTAATTTTTAGTGTACTCACAAGGTTTTCTAACCATCGCCATTATCTAATTCCATAACATTTCATCACTTTTCAAAAAAAGACCCAAACTAGCCAGGTACAGTGGCTCACGCATGCAATCCCAGCATTTTGGGAGGCTGAGGCGGGTGAATCACCTAAGGTCGGGAGTACGAGACCAGCCTGACCAATATGGAGAAATCCCGTCTCTACTTAAAAATACAAAAAATTAGCCGGGCGTGGTGGCACATGCCTGTAATCCCAGCTACTTGGGAAGGCTGAGGGAGGAGAATCGCTTGAACCCAGGAGGTGGAGGTTGCGGTGAGCCCAGATCATGTCATCACATTCCAGCCTAGGCAACAAGAGTGAAACTCCGTCTCAAAAAAGAAAAACACCAAAACAAAAAACTCAAATCCATTAGCAGTTACTCCTCATTGCTCCATCACCCAGCCTTGGGCAATGACTAATCTACTTTCTATCTTCACAGATTTGCCTACTCTGGGCATTTCATATAAAGAGAACCATATGATATTGGGTGGTTGTGTCTGGCTTCTTTCACTCAGCATGTTTTCAAGATTTACTCATGTTGTAGCGTGTACCAGTATTTCACCATGTTGTATGACTGAATATGATTCAATCATATAAATATACCACAATTTATTTACTCATTCATTAGCTGATGAACACTTGGGTTGTTTCTGCCTTTGGGCTATTGTGAATAGAGTTTACACCAATAGTGGTGTAAAAGTGTTCTTTTACACCAGAACACTGGTATAAAAGCTATTGTGTAGGCATGTATTTCCTATTGTCTTGGGTATATACCTAGAACTCGAAAGCTGGATTATATGGCAACTCTATGTTTAACTTTTTGTGGAACTACCAGACTGTTTCCCAATGTGGTGGCAACATTTTACATTTCTACCAGCAATTTATGAGAGTTCCAATTTTTTGACAAACTCGTCAACACTTGTTATTAATATCTTGTGTTGTTTTGATACAGCAATCCTAATGAAGGTGGACTGGCATCTCATTGTCATTTTGGTTTGTATTTCCCTAGTAAATAATGATGTTAAGCATATTTTCATGTGCTTTTTGGCCATTTATGTATCTTCTTTGGAGAAATGTCTATTTAAGTCATATGCCCATTTTTTAAGAGTGAAAACAAAATCTTATTCTAAAAATAGACCTCAGTAAAATGAAATAACAAAAGATAATAAAAAGGAAGAGAAAAGGTATTTTTACATATTTAAAATAGCTAAAAATCAGATTTTTGTTTAAGTGAATGAAGAACTGAAGATGCCATCCTAGAATTGTTTTTGGGGCCAAGTTAAAAAAAAGTCAACCCTATTAATGGTATGTAGACAGAGAGGCAGAAGAATGTGGAAGCCTCTATCTCTATTTCCTCCTGACTTTGTTCATAGCTGACATTCCTTCTGCCCCACACAGTGGGCTGGCCCCAGCACAGCTGCCCTGGGCTTGGCTGTGATTGATACGGATGCTCCAAAGTCAACAGGTGTGTTCTGATGTCAGAGTTTTTTGTGTTTCCTTTGGATGCATTCCAAGCCTGGATAGAGACGTGTCTGCCTGAAATGGCTTATCTCTTCCACAAGACTGGGTGATTGGAAGATGCCTGAGACCGTGGTGCCAGAGAATTCTCTGTTAGAGTATGTCCTTACAACTCAGGAAGCTTCCAGGGCTAAGTTCCGTGTTGTGTGATACACAGGGAGTCTGTGATCACAGGGAAACCAGCTAAAACATTTGATTCAAAACGTTGAGGCCGGGTGCAGAGGCTCACACCTGTAATCTCAACACTTTGAGAGGCTGAGGTGGGTGGATCACCTGAGGTCAGGAGTTCGAGACCAGCCTGGCCAAAATGGTGAAATTCTGTTTCTACTAAAAATACAACAGTTAGCTGGAAGTGGTGGTGGGCGCCTGTAATCCCAGCTACTAGTGAGGCTGAGGCAGGAGAATGACTTGAACCCAGGAGGCAGAGGTTGCAGTGAGCTGAGATCGTGCCACAGCACTCCAGCCTGGGCAACAAAGCAAGACTCCATCTCAAAAAATAAAAAAAAAAATACACTTTGGTCCCCAGCAATATCTAAAAATTGTTTTTAATAAGAAATAGGCATAACACATGGTGACTCTTCTTCCTTGATTTCCAACTAAATTTTTGGTCAGGTGATTCATGGAGAATTTTAAGTTTGAATATATTGTTACTGTTAAACGTAGGGTGCAAAGCATGATATTTAGATTGTTCATATTAGAAGAAGATATCGCAATGATCAGTCAATTTATAATCATTCACCAGTCACAGGGGAAGAATAAAATCCTAGATACATCAGAAAAATAAATTACTAAGACAATTATAGTTATAAGATCTGCATGCTCATTGAAATTATTTCATGGGCTTAATTATCAATCATTGAAGAAAACTGTGTTTTCACTAGTTAAAACTTAATTTAAATTGTAAATCATATTATCTTCCTTCTCAAAGTTATCAAGGAAGATCTTTCCAAAGCAGGAAAGGATTTTTGGTGTATTGTTAAAAGTAAAAATATGGTCTATCAATCAAACTGACTGGGGGAACTTCAGCATTTTTCTCATGCTCTAAATGGCCATGCTCCATGCTAGCTCAGGATCCTAATAAACTCCCCTCTTCCACATCAGGAATTATTTGACTGAGTTGCTCAATGAAATCAACTGGTTCTCCTTTCATTATTATAACCAAAGTCTTACATTGTTATAATAAATATCAAAATTAGGAATGTATTTAAAGGTGTGATTTCATAGGCTCTGGTCCAGAGAAGTGGACTCTTTTCCCTGGATAGCTGAGCCGAAATGAAGCAAGCCCCCACACACATGAATTATGGAGAATAAAACTCAGCAGGACAGGACATTAACACAGATCAGATCAAAGGGCATTCACTGAGAGTAAGAGGTGACATAATTTACAGAATAACTACAGGAAAAGGAAATGTTCTTGACGATTTTAGATTACCTTTTATGAGAGAGTCCTGGCAGTTTGGAATATGTTTCACTAAAAGGCAGGCCATACTTCCAGATTTCTGATTCATAATATTTTTTGAGTGCAATCAATATCTTTGTCTAGGACTGTCCCTATCTGGGCTGCCTTTAGAACAAATCAACAGACACAAAAAGAGTCCCTGCTCTCCGGGCCCCAACCTCCTTCTTGTATGGATGGGCTCTTCCTAAATCAAAAAACCCTGCCTCCTTCAGTTCTCCAGATTTCCTTACTCCCAGCTCAGCTACCCACACCCCAAGGGAGGGGTAGGTGATAATCCAGCTCTGGCACTCTCCTCTCCCCTACATGAGCCTCTCTGCAATGAGGCAGCCCAACTCCTCTGATGGGCTGTCACAAAGGTAATTGAAAAGGAGCATCAGGACTCCAGTCCTCCTCCCTCCCCCTCCTTGCTGGCAGCATCTACCACACTCCTGAGGATGTGAGTGGAATCCTGGACCCCGTCATCTCTTAGATCTCCCTGCTCTGTCACCACCAGGGCCAGAGTGTGACAGTTGATGCCTGCTGGACGCTTGGGGATTCCTGAGTTCTTCTTTGTTCAGAAAAGGTCTGTGTCAGCTGATGTCTTATCAGCTGGCATAAGTTGGCAGGTGAGGTTGAGGATTACCTCTGATTGCTGATTCTAGAGCAAGTAGACCCTGTAGTAGAAGAGAAACCCATCCTTGTTGAGTGGAGGTTGATGCTCAGACTCTGCAGCTAGTTTAGAAGCCTAGTTAAGGGCTTCTCCCATGATGAAAACAACAGCCCTCGCCTCTGGCGAGGGAACACCAGGGTGAGGTCACCAGCATTCCTTCATTGTATCCTTACTAGGGATATTTTTTCCAGCCTGCTTCCACCTTGTATCTCCACACCATGTTTTTGTCTTGTTTTGTTTAAGTTTTATTTGCAGATAGGGTCTGGCTCTGTCACCCAGGCTGGAGTGCAGTGGCATGATCTCGGCTCACTGCAGACTCTCGCCTCCTGGGCTCAAGTGGTCCTCCTGCCTCAGCCTCCAAAGTAGTTGGGACCACAAGCACACGCCATCACACTTGGCTAATTTTTCTTTCTTTCTTTTTTATTTTTTATTTATTTATTTATTTTTTGTGGAGATGAGGTTTTGCCATGTCACTCGGGCTGGTCTCCAACTCCCGGACTCAAGCAATCCACCTGCCTCAGCCTCCCAAAGTGTTGGGATTACAGGTGTGAGCCACTGCATGGCCCATTCCGTGTTTTTAATTCACAGACCTGGCCCAGGAGGCATATTCCCCACTGTCACTTCCCCTCCGCCCCTCCAGGGAGGGAAACCCAGCACCCACTCCCATTCTATCTACCACCCTGAGAGCTGTTCAGACAAAGGCAGGCAACAGAAGAAACAAACCCAGCCTTCTCTGTCCATCCTGTGAGGCCCAGCAGGCAACAGGGACAATGGGAAAGGGAAGGAATTGCTATGCGTTAAGAATTCAGTAGTATTTTGTGGCCACATTTTCTTCCTCTCTTCTTCCAAACTCCTTTATCCCTCAAACTTACCAAGTTGATACTGTACAATTCCTGACTTGTATTGTCTTGAGCAATGAAGCAAGTCTGCAGGGAGTCCACAGAGAAGCTGCTGGAGTGAATTTCCTTATCGATAATTCTTATCAGCTCAAATATGCCACTGCTTTCTGACATAGTTTGAATGTTTTCAGAACAGGTCCTTTCCTTTTTAGTCTTATGATATCATTTTTCTTTTCTTTTCTTTTTTTTTTTTTTTGAGACAGAGTTTTGCTCTTGTTGCCCAGGCTGCAGTGCAATGGCGCGGTCTTGGCTCACCTCAACCTCCGCCTCCTGGGTTCTAGCAATGCTCCTGCCTCAGCCTCCAGAGTAGCTGGAATTACAGGCAAGAGCCACCATGCCCGGCTAATTTTGTATTTTTAGTAGCAACGGGGTTTCTCCATGTTGGTCAGGCTGGTCTCAAACTCCCAACCTCAGGTGATCCACCCACCTTGGCCTCTCAAAGTGCTGGGATTACAGGTGTGAGCCACCGTGCCCGGCCCGTTTTTGTTTTGTTTTGTTTTTTAATATAGAGGAGTAGGTATTAAATACGTCTTCTTTCCAGATTATTTTAGTTTAATGAGATAACTAAATAATATTCAAAAGGAGGAATTTGATCAGCATCATCTTAAAACCTATCTGAAACCTATTTCTAAGCCCCAGGGTGCCCTGCACTGGTGAGCCTGCCCAGCCTCTGGGGGTGGTATGGACTGAATGACCCCAGGAAGGAAAGTGAGTCTGTGTCCTCTGTAAGCCTCTTTGTGGACTTTAAACAGTACTTGTGGACCACCTCCCTGGGCGTGCTTCTTTGTGGAGTTACTCATTCTCTTGGTTGTTATATTTACCTTGTGAACTTCATTCCCTCTAAAGGGTAGCTAAGGATACAGCAGAATGACTTGAAGAGTCACCATTTAGTAAATGTTTGGTTTGACATCTGCCAAGAAACAAATTAACATTGATGTCTGCCGGGGTGCATAGGAAGTACCAACACTGATGAGTGTTGTGGAGACCTTACTTAGTTCCAAGTGCTGTATGTCCAGCATTGCATTGAATCTCATTGCAACCCTATTAATAGAATGAGAGCACCATTATTACCTGCTTTAAAAATGAGAGGCTTGCAAATTACCGGGTGTGGTGGTGGGCACCTGTAGTCCTAGCTACTGGTGAGGCTGAGGCAGGAGAATCACTTGAACCCGGCAGGTGGAGGTTGCAGTGAGCCGAGACCGTGGCGCTGCACTCCAGCCTGGGCGACAGAGCAAGACTCCATCTCAAAATAAATAAATAAATAAATAAATAAATAAATAAATAAATAACGAGAGACTTGGAGTGATTTGCTTAAGGTAACACATA
This sequence comes from Hylobates moloch, assembly GCF_009828535.3. NCBI lineage: Eukaryota > Metazoa > Chordata > Mammalia > Primates > Hylobatidae > Hylobates > Hylobates moloch. The sequence continues at coordinate 45,219,381 of NW_026652284.1, read as the reverse complement.
ATAAGCAGCAGGACCAAGATGAGAAACTAGACCTTTAAACGGTATGTTACATAAATGATACATATTTTTCTCTGGATGGCTCCTTTCCCCATGAGTTTACAATGCATTATTTACTGAGGACAGAAGGTACCGCAAATGAGTTGGTCCTCACCAGGCGTGATCTTGGTGCTGGAGTTATGAGTAGAGGGATGGAAACTATCCCGTTCCTCCTACAGTCAAAGAGCTGGCTTCCTCAGGCAAGAGGCTGAAATTTCATTTAGCTCTGCAAACACAGCTCCTCCAGGCCCTCAATTTCGACTGCCATAACACACACAGAAAATACAGGAGCTGATTCTGCCCGCTTTCCCTGCTCCCCTGGGTCTTACTCTTCTTCACTATTCAGCTCGTCCTTTGGGTGTTTTCATTCACCCATATTCCTCCAATCAATTCCCTCTCTGGGAAGTTAGCCAGATTTCATTGCTGTAGCGAGCACGCAAAGAACCGCATATGTAGGATACTTATAAAATTCATGGCACTGTGTGTGGCAGCAACTGCTTTAATCCTGGAGATAAGTCATTCCTCAACATCTAGGTGACTATATCCTGAGGCACCGGGAAGTAACTTTCTCAACACCGAATAGCAAACCAGAGTTAGAACCTGAACAAGTCCACCACTCCTTATCCACAATTCTAAAACCCAAGCAGCCCTAAAAACCACCAGCAAAACCTGGCCTGACCTCATATGCGGTGGTTGACGGTCTTTACCTTACTTAATATAATAAAACTCAAGTTGTGACTCACAGAACCTGTGCTCCTCCCCCGTTAATGGATAATGGTCTTGAGGCCTTCAAGTTTGTGGTGAGCCTCCAGCCTCATGGTCATCCTCCACTGACGGCTCCTCCTTCTCATAAATGTCAGCAGCTTCCAGTGATTGGTGGGGTAGGTGGGGGCTATAAGTTTCTCACCCAAATTTGCAAATCTTGGACCAAATCCTGACAAATGCATAAACATTTAGCAAGTAAATTTAAAAATTCATACCTTCTGATCTTTTATGCTCAGGGAAACCCCTCCTTCTCTCTCTCTCTTTTTTTTTTTTTTTTTTTTTTGAGACGGAGTCTCACTCTGTCACCCAGGCTGGAGTGCAGTGATGTGATCTCGGCTCACTGCAACCTCTGCCTCCCAGGTTCAAGTGATTCTCCTGCCTCAGTCTCCTGAGTAGCTGGGATTACAGGCACGCACCATCACGCCTGGCTAATTTTTGTATTTTTAGTAGAGACGGGGTTTCACCGTGTTGACCAGGCTGGTCTTGAACTCCTGACCTCAAGTGATCTGCCCACCTCAGCCTCCCAAAGTGCTGGGATTACAGGCATGAGCCACTGTACCCAGCCCCCTCTCTGATCTTCAAAGAGTACCCGCATGAGAGTTCACTCTGTGCTGGGTGCAATTATGTTCTGATGTGAGGATCACGTGAGCTGGATGGATCCTTTTGCAGTCCACACCTGAAATTGTAAAAATAAACAAAATAACTAAGAAACCCCTGACAACCCAACATTAAAAATCAAAGTTATTTTTTCAGCTTATTTGGCAGAAAACAATCTGATACTGAGGGTTCATTATAATTTCATTCATCCACTAAGTGCGAATACTTATATGTTTTGTGTTGAAGTTTTAATACGTTTGCTTCCAGGGTGTTTCAGACCTCTCCGGGTTATTAATAACTGCATGGCGAATGCATTTGATTCTTTTTCTACTTGGCCCAAAGGCTCTGAAGAAGGGATTAAGATCCTGTAATTTGTTCATTCAAGAACAAAAGGCCCATGTAATCTTTTTAGTCACCACTTATCTTGAACACTATGACTTTCACCAACAAAAAAATTATTTAGCATACTTTATTCCAACTAGTGAATACATTTTTTGGTGTAGAGATTAGTAGTTTATTGCCTGTTAGCCATTGCTGCAGTAAAGTTTCTGATACTTGAAATGCTAGCTAACCACACTTGCTATTTAGCTGAAATATAATTTGCATGAAATAATCATCACATAGACACTATAATACACTAAGCACCAACATTTTAAGAAATATGAACTATTTGCTATGGAATTATTTTAAAATTCCTGGCCAGGAGCAGTGGCTCACGCCTGTAATCCTAGCACTTTGGGAGGCCGAGGTGAGCGGATCACGAGGTCAGGAGTTCGAGACCAGCCTGACCAACACTGTGAAATCCCGTCTCTACCAAAAATACAAAAATTGGCCAGGCGTGGTGGCATGAGCGTGTAATCCCAGCTACTCAGGAGGTTGAGGCAGGACAATCGCTTGAACCCAGGAGGTGGAGGTTGCAGTGAGCTGAGAGCGAGACTCTATCTTAAAAAAAAAAAAAAAATCCTTATAAACCTGCCCATATTTTAAAATGAAAAGGTTTAAACTGTATTGGAAAACCTACAGGAGTATGATTTCAACCAACAGAAAAGCATTACAAATCTCCGCACCCAGATTCTTTTTCATTATCTCCTAACTATTAAAGTGGTGTCTCTTGGTGCCACTGCACGCAAACACAAATCCAAGCAGGAGACTAAAACTGTCAGTGGTTGTTAGGAGCCGGTTATCCACATGACTTAGAATGTATCTATATTGATATTCGTAACCAACCAAAATCAAACATAAAATTGCATAGAAAATCCGTAGGTCCCCTAGAATATGTCCGAGAATTCCTCAGGCCCATGAACTCTACTCTGAAAAACACTAAACAATTCCTCTGCCATTATATGTGAAATCCAGAAGGAGAACTGAAGACTCAGGCTGATCCCAGAACACCGTATCATCTTAAGCTAGCCAAGCATATGAACTTATTCAATCTACCTATAGTTTTCCTGCCTTCAAGCACTGCCTTGGACTGTGATAAAAATATATGTGTACTTGGCATGAATGGAATCCTGTCAAGAAGGGCAACTGTGTTTTATAAATGCTAAATAAACCTAAATTTCTAAAAATTATTAGAAATAAATTCAAATGAACCAATACAATTTTTAAATGAACCAGTAATTATATTTTAACAGAACTGAGTTCATTTGAAATTTTGAATACCTAGAGTTTATTGCTGGGGGGGAAAGATTTGTGAAGAAACTTCATTTATTGCATTATCTGAATTTATTAAAAATATTTTGCTTGGTCAGGAGCAGTGGCTCCGCCTGTAATCCCAGTACTTTGGGAGGCAGAGGCAGGCGATCACCTGAGGTCAGGTGTTCAAGACTAGCCTAGCCAACATGGTGAAACCCCATCTCTACTAAAAATACAAAAAAATTAGCCAGGCATGGTGGCGCACACCTGTAATCCCAGCTACTCAGGAGGCTGAGGCAGGAGAATTGCTTGAACCCAGGAGGCAGAGGTTGCAGTGAGGCGAGATCGCGCCATAGTGCTCCAGCCTGGGTGACAGAGCCAGACTTTGTCTCAAAAAAATAAAAATAAAAATAAAAATAAAATAAAAATAAAAATTTTGCTCATCCTATCCATGTATTTTCAATTTAGTAAGTGTAAACATAGTAGATACTTTCTGTTGTAGGATGTAAGGCTTGATATTATTCCAATGGGGGAGGATTTCTAGCTTGGTAGTAAATTGCACTTTACAGAGGACAAAAAAAGAAAAAAAAAAAGAATGCAAGCATTTTAACCCTCACCAAGGATGCTGAAAAACTGATAAAGTTTGCTCTGTTTCAGAGAAGCCTGGAAAAGTTTAACAAAACTGGAGTGATCTAGGACTAAGGAGAGGTTTCAGAGGTTCTTTGGATTGAGCATTTGGCAGGACTTTGGGACAATTCTCATATCATCCCAAATTTATCCAAAGCCAAGAAATCTATAAAAAATAGATCACCATACTCTCGAGATGGGTTGGAGGTGAAGGGTCATTTGCTTTGCAGCTTTATCCTGCATATTAGACTTCTGTTTCCTAGGGGATAGTAAATGATAGCATGAGGCTTACTTGTTTAAATGCAATCTCTCAATGGTATAAGGCACCATAAGTAAAAATCAAGTTGATCCAAAACACTATGCTATTTAATATGTAATAATGTTGTAATATATAGTTGTCTAATGTAAAAGATCGGTTTTAAAATTATTCATTTTTCAGTATTAATGTAACAACAATCCATAGGATATATGTGAGTGTATATCTATACAAAGACATATGTATGTATATAATTTTAAATTTACCAGTGATTAAGATTGATAACTGTTGTAATAACACAGAAAATACAAACAGGCTGGGCGCAGTGGCTCACTCCTGTAATGCCAGCACTCTGGGAGGCTGAGGTGGGAGGATGGCTTGAACCAGGGAGGTCAAGGCTGCAGTGAGCCATGATGGCACCACTGCACTCCAGCCTCGGTGACAGAGTAAGACCTTGTCAAAAAAAAAAAGAAAGACAAAAGAAAAAAGAAAGAAAATACATACAAATGATTGTCCTGTTATCAAGCATGTGTTTTTTGGTTGGTTCTTGAACATCTGTCCGGAGTCAGTTGTATATGTTTCTCTGCTGTAAATGCATTTTTTTCCTCTCAAGACTTAAAGAAATAACAACAACAAAAAACCCCCCTCCAGTTTATCCGGATACTTTTTGGTGGCTCCAAGAGGATCTGATTGTGTCCTTGACCTCAAGGGCCACCTGAAGAGTAGTAAGATGGCCTTTTCTTATGGGATGTTGGAGCAACTCAAATCTGTAAACATGTCCCTGTTGCTCAGTTTAATTGAAAGCTGCCTTCATTTATTGCCATTTTGAACTTGACTGCATTGGGATGGGAAGAGAGCCCATTTCTTCCTGATCGTTTTGAATCTTTTTTAGAAGTTGCTTCTCTTTTCCACGGGAGGCTATGGTTATGAATACGGTGGGCAACGTAAAAATGAATAAAATCCTGACTAAATGTTTAGCGCCACCTATTGGTAGTCAAGTACACATTGATTCTTGATGACAGACATTCCCACGAGAGCAGAAGTAATTTTAATGATTCCTTCTCTTCCAGTGTATATGCCTGTATGCATGCTTTATTATGACTATTATATTTAAATATAAACATATACTTAAATATTGGTAATAATATAAATATGGAATTCTTCTAGGTTATGATTTGTATTATTTAGCTTCACAATACCCTTGAAGTAGAATATGCAGTGATAGTCTACTTTTCAACAGTAAAAAGAAAATTCTAGGCTGGGTTCAGTGACTCATGCCTGTAATCCCAGCACTTTGGGAGGTTGAGGCAGGAGGATGGTTTGAGTCGAGGAGTTCAAGACCAGCCTGGGCAACATAGTGAGACCTTGTCTCTACAAAAAAAAAAAAAAAAAAAAAAGAAAGAAAGAAAAGAGAAAAAAGAAAGAAAAAAAGAAAAAAGAAAAGAAAATTCTAGAGAACAAGGAAGAAACAACAACATGACATTGTCACATGTTGTTTGTTATATTTGTCTTGAAATACATATTGTCACCTATACACAAAGTATCTTGAATGAGCTCTATATCTTTTGAAACAGCCTTTAAAATGGTTTTCCACAGAAATTTGAGTTTGAAATTATGACGTTATTTCAATTCAGTCACTTATCTGTGCTAAGAATAAACTGGCCACAGATGGTGCTGAGACAACTGGATTTGCACACGGAAAACAATAAAGTTGGACTCCTACCTCATACCATAAATGACACTTAAATCAAAATGGATCAAATGCTTAAACAAAATGTAATATATAGGCCAGGCATGGTGGCTCATGCCTGTAATCCCAACACTTTGGGAGGCCGAGACAGGAGGACTGCTTGAGCCCAGGAGTTCAGGACCAACCTGGGCAAAATAATGAGACCTTGTCTCTATTACTTTAAAAAGTAATATATGCATATAATGGGATATTATTTGGCCTTAAAAAGGAAGGAAATTATGACACATGCTACAACATCCATGAACCTTGGGGGCATGCTAGATGAAATTGGCCAATCAGAAAAAGACAAAGACTGTAGAATTCCACTTATAAGAGGTAGTCAAATTCATAGAGACAAAAAGTAGAATGCTGGCTGCCAGGGCTGGGGGCGGGGAGAAATTCGGATTGTTGTTCAGTGGATACAGTTCCCATTTGGGAAGGTAAAACCATTCTGGAGATGGATGGTGGCAATGTTTGCACAACAATGTGAATACAATCAACACTACTGAATTGTATACTTAAAATGGTTAAGGTAGTAAATTTATTGTATGTGTGTTTTACTATAATAAAAAAAGTAAAACTTTTTAAATGTCTCAGACACCTAAATGTAAGAACTAAAATTAAAATTCATGAAAGAAAACATAAATATAAATCTTCATGATCTTGGATTAGGCAGTAAGTTCTTAGATCTGACGCCAAAAGCAGAGACAACCAAAGAAAAACAAAACAAACACATTTCATCAAAATTAATAAGTTTTGTGTTTCCAAGGAAATCATGAGGAGAGTGAAAAGGCAACCACGGAGAAATCATTTGCAAATCATATATCTCATAAGGAACTTGTATCTAAAACATGAAAATAACTTTAAAGGCTCAATAATAAAAAGACAACTCAATTTAAAATGGGAAAAGAGTCTGAACATTTTTCCAAAGAACATACACAAATAGCCAGTAAGTACATGAAAAGATGCTCGATATCATTAGTCATTAGGGAAATGCAAATCAAAACCACGGTAGGATTCTGACTCATACCCACTCAGATGGCCGTACTAAAAAAGATAGATAATACCAAGTACTGGCGAGAATATGGAGAAATTAGAACCCTCGTACACGGTTGGTAGGATTTGTAAATGGTGCCGCCACTTTGGAAAACAATCTGTCAGTTCCTAAAATGGTTAAGGTTAGTTACCATATGGCCCAGCAATTCCACCAAAAATAATTATAAAGATAAAAAACTTGTACACAGATGTTCACAGCAGCATTATTCATAGTAGTCAAAAAGTGGAAACAATTCACATGTCTGTCACCTGATGAATGGATGAATAAAATGTGGCATAGCACACAATGGAATATAATTCAGCCACAGAAAGAAATGAAATGCTGTTATATGCTACGACACAAATGAGCTTTGAAAACATTGCACTAAGAGAAGCCAGTCATAAAAGACCACATATGGTATAACTCCATATGTGTTATATGTGAAATGTCTCAAATAGGCAAAACTATAGAGATATGAAATTTCTGTGAAGGGTCTCAAATAGGCAAAACTATAGAGATATGAAATAGGGTAGTTCTTTCTTTGGGCCATATCTGGGGGGATAAACTGCTAAAAGTTTCTTGTTGGGGTCATGAAAATATTTAAAAATTAATGGTGATGATGGTTCCAAATATCTGAATATACTAGAAATCACTGAATTTGTACACTTTTAAAGAAGGAATTGTATATGTAACATCTTAAAAAAATGTTAATGGGTGAGCACTAGATCCACCATTGTCAACTTGTGACACTGATTTAAAAATGCCTTCAGAATGGGCAAGACTAGAAAAAGAGATAACGAGATGTGAAACATCCTTCATGGTATTACGAAATATAAAACTATTCATATTTAGATTTAATGAATGTGAGTTTATTACAGTGCTTTATTTACAGTAAATAATTTCCACTAAAATTAAAGAGACATTGGTCTTATCATTCTTTATCTCTATATTCACTCTTTTCAGCAAACAATATGAACAAGCATCTTAAACCTAGAAATTGTCCCCCAGCTACGACAATTACTCTCCTTCCTGGAACTGCCTTTCCTATATGTTAATTTCCTCAGTGCAAAAGCTGTTATTTTCATTCAGAATGTTAAAGATACCCCTAGGAAAAGTCATTTTAAAAGTCTTGATTTTCACAGCCTTCTTCTGCATTAGAAGCTTAAGAGATATCCTAGGGCTAAGCTTCACTCCAGGTTTTAGGAGCAATCTAGGTAAGAATCTGCAGAAGCTAGGTGAAAATGCAGATCCATGGAAGCTATTTCAAACCTATCACATCCATCCCCAGGTAATTTTTATACTAATATATGCTAGAATGGGATAAGTTTAAAAATATTCTACCTCTCTACTTTATCAGAGAGGTGGGAGTTTTGAAATCTTATTGCCATGTGGAGAACTACAGCCCAGAATGTGATAAATGAAAGGCACCTAAGAGTCATGTAGGGCAGTCCTTTTATTCTGTGAAGGAAGAAACAAGATGATTAGGCCAAAGCCACACAGATATTAGCTGCACAACCAGCACGAGATTGAGTACGAGATGGGGCTCGGGTGCTGTGATGTCCAGCGCAGTTTCTTCAGCTCAGTTAGGGCAGAATTAGGTTGATTGGGCACTACTGAATTACATGCTACATCCATCCACCATTAGATGAAACCTCTAATTTTAGTTCTGCTTATTATTTTTTATATTTTATATTTTTATATTATATTCATTTTATTTTGGTTTATTTTATTTAATTTTACTATTATTTTTTAAGACAGTATCTTGTGCTGTCACTCAAGCTGGAGTGCAGTGGCGCAATCACAACTCACTGCAGCCTCGAACTCTGGGGTTCAGGAAGTCCTCCCACCTCAACCCCCCAGTAGCTGGGACCACAGGCACGCAACCACCATGCCTGACAAATTTTTTCATTTGTAAATGTTTTTGTAGAGATAGGGTCTCACCATGCTGCCCAAGCTGCAATTTTAGTTCTATATAAATAGGGTAATCCAGGGAAAAGAGAGGGGGGCTACCATGGGGAAGGGGTTACTGTGAATATGATTTTTAAAATTTTCTCTGCTACAGTTCTTCCATGTTCACCCACATAAATTTGAAGTTTAATTTTTAGTCTCTAGAAAGCATTTCGTGCTGTCTTTTAAAATATTATGTATGTATTAAGAAAGCTTGCATCCATATGTGTAGAACTGACTATTTCCTTTCCTTTTTGGGCACCCGTGGCTCTCTATTAATATGAAGAATTTCTTAAATGTTGCAATTCTTCAAGGAAACAATTTCAGAAGATAGTTTCTTTTCCTCCCTTCCCTTCCCTTGCCCACATTTCTCTCTTTCTTTTTACTTCTAGTTCTGGAAACTGGCCAGCAGAATTATTTATGGCTCTTAGTTCCCATCACACCTTAATAATAAACAGAAAGAGTTTTCCTTTGTTTTAAAATTTCAACAGTACAGTAGTTAAAAATTGGCTTCCATCAGAAAACTCTTTCTCCAAGTCTAATTTGCTATGCCATGTATATACATGATTAACCAGTACAATACGTACAGCAAAGAAACCAGGTGAGAGATTTATTGATTCTGGCTGAAACAAATTGAAAAGTAACCTTGAACACTTTGTGAAGTCCATAATTGAGTTCCACAAATCAACTTTGGAGCCAGTTTAGCATGTCCATTTAGTTGAGGCAAAGAGCCTGTGTTTGATCTAACTTAATAAAGTAATTCCAGTGTAAAAAGGTAGGTCAAAATGACTACCTTCTAAAATTCAAAGTTCCTTTTTTCACTGAGAGAAATTATATTTATTTCAAACAGAACTAATGATACTGTATTTGGTACAATATGTTATTTTCTTAGATATCTTAGGGGTACCTTCTACTAACTAATACTTTGGGATAGACTTGTGGGATTCATGAGTGTCACCAAGTTCAGAGCTGATTTTAAGCAAAACTGAATGGCGTGGCCCTTCTAGAAAATTATCTTGCCTCTGATAACTCAAAATTCAAATTGAGACTGTAAACTATAATATAGAAGTATTTAGTGTAGGTGATATTATAGAACAGGTATCTGTTCTACTGATAGTCACCCCATTTGAGTTAAATATGCTATGTGACAATATTAAGAAGCTATGTCTTCTGAAATTAAGTGTAAGCTTTAAAAAATATATGAAAAATTAGAATACTATACAAAACAATAATTATTAAACCTTCTCCCACTTTCTGGGATATCCAAGTCTAATTTGCTATGCCATGAGAGTGGCATGCTGCCCAAGCTGCAATTTTAGTTCTATATAAATACGGTAATCCAGGGAAATCAGAAATGGAGAGTGTGTTTATAAGCACATGTGAATAATTACAATAGCAGACACACAATTTTAAATTCAAATTTGTTGTTGTTTTTTGTTGGTTTTGTTTCTTGTTTGGGAACCATAAAATAAGCCTGTCTTTCTTTGGATCTTAAAATTTATTCACAATGTTTTCATGTTTTATATTAGGAATTATCTGGTTCTACAGAAGTAGAGAATTCCATTTCTACGGGAATATCAGAAGGAGGTTAAAGTGGGCACAGGTAAATCATCCATTTGGCTATCAAAAAGTCTGATTCTGGCAGAGCGCAGTGGCTCACGCCTATAATCCCACCACTTTGAGAGGCCGAGGCGGGCAGATGACCTGATGTCAGGAGTCGAGACCAGCCTGGCCAAGATGGTGAAGCCCCGTCTCTACTAAAAATACAAAAATTAGCTGGGCGTGGAGGCGGGCGCCTGTAATCCCAGCTACTTGGGAGGCTGAGGCAGAAGAATCATTTGAATCCGGGAGGCGGAGGTTGCAGTGAGCGGAGATCGCGCTACTGCACTCCAGCCCGGGAGACAGAGTGAGACTCCGTCCAAAAAAAAAAAAAAAAAAAGACTGATTCTTTTTTCTGGTCCCAAATAAAAATGACTAACTTCTTCAAAATATAGGGTAATAAAATACCCCGAAATGAGTAAAAGTTATTCATTCTGACTATAATACACTTTGTTTTGGTAGAAAAAAAAACTTCATAAATTTAAAAACTGAATAGTAAGCCCTTGGTTAATCATTTAACATTAGAACTCCTATTTTCTCTTCTAGCAAATGTTTCCAAACAGAAAAACGACCACAATCAATTTTAGAAAAATGTTTCCCCTTTGAAGAAGGAAGGACAAATAAGATGTTTAAATTGCAGTTTTTAAAATCATTTGCTAACCCTCCGCGTGGTAATGATGCCACATCACCTGCACTTTGCTGTCTTGATCCATGCTGAAGTGATATATATTCTTGGACCCAAGTAGAACTCTCTAGCGATTTGCATGTTTTGTCATATTGTCACAGACACTCATGGTTAAATAAAAACAATCTGGTTGGTATAAAGCTCAATTTGCAGAGAAATAACTATTCTCTTTGTCATGAGTCCACAGGCACCCGAAGAAGACATTTTCACACAGAACATGGCTATGTGCCTTTTAAATCCATTTGCAAAATTGTTTCATTTCTTATGTAAAAAGGTGAAGTATTGACTACCGATAAAAATTTCCTCCTACACAAATATTTTTCAGGTTCATCCAATCCCACCCTTACTCAATATCATGGAACATGAAGCTAAATTCATCTGGAATACCTCACTAACTCCCAAAATGAACAAGGGAGTGGATACTTGATAAAAAATACTAGCCCATACATAATTAGGGAAGCAAGGGTTGTATGTTAAGTGGATTTTCTTCCACCCTTGTGTGTGATTACCTGAATGTCATTTTTAACTTGGTTAACTTAAGGTAAACTTATCTCTCTCTTTCTCTCTCTCTTTTTTTAAGTTCATCAATATTCCTGCACAAACCTTCATTGCCATTTAATTTTAATAAAACTGAGAAAGAGAGAGTGAAAACTCATGTTACCCATTCCAGGCAGGAAGATGGGAAGAAAGGAAGCATGCCATTCGGAATTCTGAATTGATTTGTACAATGTCTTAGGCAAAAGCTCTTCCAGAAATATCTATGAATTCATGTTGAACATAAGACACAAAATTACAGATAAAGGTTAAAATCAAACTTGTCATATGTTAACATTATCCTGACTACTCATAAATCGATTCATTTATGTGCTAGAACATTTTTCTACCACCTACCGAGGAGAGAATCCATTTACTGTGAATGTGGAATGTGCTTCGTCCGGGAGGGGAGGGGAAAGAAAGAATCCTGACTGGTGCTATGTAAAGTGGCTGCACCTTTCAACCAGTTTTCAGTTTCAAACAAGATTTTTAATATCTATGTCTTTTGATTGTTTCTGATTTTTAATTTTTGAAATAACTGCTTTATTAAGATATAATTTAGATACCAATTTCCTCATCTAACGTGTACAGTTCACTGATTTCTTGGTATATTCAGACTTGTGTAATCATCACCATAATCAAGTTTATAACATTTTCATCACCCCAAAAAGAAGCCACACACCTTTTAGCCATCAACCCTCAATGCTTTTTTTTTATCCTTTAGCCCTAAGCAACTCATAATCGATTTTCAGTCTACAGATTTGCCTATTTTGAACATTTCATATAAATGGAATCAGGCAATTTGTGGTCGTTTGTGATGGGCTTCTTTCAGTTAGCATAATGTTTTTAAGGTTTAGTGTTTAAAGAATTTTTTAAAATTTGGGAATCTTTTCAAATTTACCAAAGAGTGGCTAAAACACATTTTCCAGAAAACCTCCATTTATCCCTTATCTAGATTGGTGGTATTGTTAGTCAGGTTTCTAAAGGGTTTTAATGTCTGTTGGTACAGCAATAACACATTCAAAATGGTTACATTTATAAAAGAATGGTCTGCAAATGTTTATAAATAATTTGGATTGTCATTTGGAACATTCTGAAAATGACATGGAACTCAGGGCTATGAAAATCCATTGGTAGATGTGTAGTTGATGTAGGCAGATTGAATTTCCATATGTGCCTGGCATTATTAACCATACAGTCATACAGTCTTGCACCACAGGAACCTTTAGTCAACGACAGACTTCATATATGACTGCAGCCCCATAAGATGATAATGCCATATTTTTACAGTATTTTTCTTGTGTTTAGATATGCATAGTTATACAAATACATTTGTGCATGTAATACTGCATGATAATTGCCTACAGTATTCAGTACAGTAACATGCTAGGCAGCCAGGAGCAATAGGTTATACCACATAGACTAGGTGTGTAGTAGGTGACACCATCTAGGTTTGTGTAAGTGCACTTTAAGATGTTTTCACAAAGACCAAATCGCCTAAGGAAGCATTTCTCGGAACACATCCCCATTGTTAAGTGACAGAAGACCATACAAGAAAACTCAAGATTCTCGCAATCAAAATGAACACCTAGGAAACAGGGCTTAAGAAGGTCATAGGGCTGGGTGCCGTGGCTCACGCCTGTAATCCCAGCACTTTTGGAGGCCGAGGCAGGGGATCACTTGAGGTCAGGAGTTCGAGACCAGCCTGGCCAAGATGGTGAAACCCTGTCTCTACTAAAAATACAAAAATTAGCCAGGCCTGGTGGTGAGCGCCTGTAATCCAAGCTACTCAGGAGGCTGAGGCAGGAGAATTGATTGAACCCGGGAGGTGGAGGTTGCAGTGAGCCAAGATTGCACCGTTGCACTCCAGCCTGGGTGACAAGAGTAAAACTCCGTCTCAAAAAATAAATAAATAAATAAATAAACTCATAGGGATACCAAGTCCTTTTCCATCATTCTTCATCAACTGGGATTACAACCAATTAGTATTTATTAAGCACCTAATAATTTGTGTCAAAAAGTTGTACAAAGAGGTAAGGAGTAGTATAAAGAAGAATGAAACAAGGTGGTCAGTTTTAACAAGATGATCTACACTGTGACCTGAACTCTGTCAGCAAAATTATGACAAAATAGCTATGGAAGACATAAAACATTAATTCTTTCTGGGAGTAAGACGCTATTGGAATCACAGAAGAAGATGTACTCAACAAAGCTTCGAGTCATAATTTTTTTTTTCCTTCTGACATTAAAGATTACCAAGGCTCTAGCTCTCTTATGGAAAAAAGTAATAAGATGAAGTTAAGGGGATCCTTTCCTTAGAAGTTTTATTATTTACAAATAATGAGGGGACTAAGAACCTAAGGTAGTTGTTGTTGTTGACTTTTTAGGGATAATAGTACTCAGGGCACCTTGAATTTAAGCTTAGCATAATTATAGTTTTAATCTATGTTGCAACAGTTCTACAGAATATCATTAACCTTTTACCACTTTGAATATATTAAAGCATTGCAACCCAGTCTTGGCTAGGGAACATAATGTAATCTGTATTCAAGCTTGGGGTGCTTGAATACAGATACCCAGGGTTCCCTGCAGATCCTCTGAGGAGAATCTCTGTCAAAAAAAGTTTGGAAAACTCTTTGAAGGACACTCCTTTAGGAGTGTATCAGCTAAATTTAGGATGCTCTGGGTTACTATATTCATTATTGACACCTAGTTTATGGACATAGAAAGTATCCTCACTAAAATATTTAATAAGTAGCATGTTCTACCGTCTTTGAACCAAGCCAGAGTGCTCTTAGTAATCAAGGTCAACTGAGCTGGGTGCAGTGGCTCATGCCTATAATCCCAGCACTTTGGAAGGCCGAGGTAGGTGGATCACGTGAAGTCAGAGTTTGAGACCAGCCTGGCCAACATGGCGAGACACCATCTCTACTGAAAATACAAAAATTAGCTGGGTATGGTGGCAGGTGCCGGTAATCCCAGCTACTCAGGAGGCTGAAGCAGGAGAATCACTTGAACCCAGGAGGTGGAGGTTGCAGTGAGCCGAGATTGCGCCACTGCACTCCAGCATGGGTGACAGAATGAGACTTTGTCTCAAAAAAAACCAAAAAGTGAACTGGAGTCCTTCGAGCATTGGATAAATACTACAATGGCTATTAATTTCCCTCTTTACATGTGTAAAACCATGTTAGCAGTTTGGGACACAGAGGGCATAAACTGTGGAATGAGAAGTTTCAATTCTTCCTCTTGTGTGACCCTGGGGGAGCCATTTCATCCTTTTGAACCTCATTTTCTCTTGTAGAAAAAAAAATGAAAAGAGTAAGAATATCTAACTGATAGGGTTATTTTGATGATGAAATTGACATATGCATATAAAATTACCGTACGCACTGTCATTATTATTTTATTTTGTAAAACAATAATTTTTCCACATTCTTGTCCTTTAGAAAGCAGTGACAACTATTGTAACAACTTTTTTCTTATGAAGCTACATACCATTTTAAATATATTGTGCAAGTCTATTATATCTGAAAATAAATCTACAAAAGAAATAATTTTCCCATTTTGTATACTATTCTGTACTATAGCAATTTTGATCTTTTCACAATTTTGAATCTCCTCCATACAGAAAGTTCTCGCTCTAAAAGACTTGAAGATGTTTGTGGATGCCTGGGTTAGAGAAAATGTACAGATACATAAAATAATAAGATAATTTGAATTCAAAAAAGTTATTTATAAAGAAATGTAACATGCAAGGAATATGGCTACCCAATTTAAGCGTCTTCGAGAGTACAGCTATTTGCAATTTAGAATGAAAGGAACTGTGGATAAACAGTTCAAGTGTCTGCCTGGAAAATACAATGGCACATCAAATAATAATTTTAAGTCCTCTGTCTGAACAAAGGCTTTAGTATGGTAATAAGTAGTACAAAACAATCAATGTTTCATATATTATAATTTTTCACATATGGAAACTTGCAACTACAGCTCTTTGTTGGCTGCGTGTGGTGGAAACAAAAGGAAGATGGGAATTTAAGGGACTCCAAGTGTATTTATAAAGTTAGAAGTTACAGTGAGTTGGAGGATAGGGTGGAAGGTATGACATGAAATATCTAGGTGAGGAGAGTTTGGACGAAAACGCTGATCCCATTAGAAAGCCAAATGGCACCTCCCAGGTATGGAGCAGGCCTGTCGCATCTCACAGGCGGAACAGCGGGCACAGCCGAGGCAACGCCCACTCTAAAGAGGGTAAAGAACTAAACCCCTTAGCTTGGGCTTCTGCCACCAGATCCCCTGGATTAGAAACTTCACTTCTATTTCTCCACCAGTAAAACAGAAAAAGAAATATTCGATGGGTAGGAGTAGCTATGGTTAATAAAATAGGTTTAAATATTTGGCAACAGAAGAAAGAATTCAAATCTGTGATTGAGAAGCAGGTCACCGGAAGGTTAAGTTAACCTGAAAACTCCACTTCCCCCTTTCCTCATCACTGCATAGTTTGCTTTGCAGTCCTTTCACTCAGTCTGCACCTACACTAAATCCCAGCAGCAAAGTTGAAGGCATTCACGTCTCCACTCACCAAGGCCCCTGGATCTGAATTGCCAAGCAAATAACCTAGCTGTGCAACGGTGAATGCAGTCAATATATGGCATTGTGTTCATCTGGTGCTTACGAGTGATAGAAGTTTTTATCTAATTTCACTTTTATAATCAGTTTGAGGTCTCATTATTTTTCCTTTTTTAAAAATAAGAACCAGTAACATAAAATTGGAAAAAAAAAAAAGGGCTGCTGTTTTAAGGCCCCCTGTGAACTGTTTGTATCCCACCTGCAGGGGAAGTACAGAAACTGCAAGTAAGCAGGTTGGGAATTTGGGAGCAATTTGAGAGGAATATGACACCTGCTGAAATCTAGAATAAAAAAATGTGTATTTTGTATGCCTTTATTTTATTATTCTAGTGATTTATTTTTAATGTATGTTAAAAGTACTACTGTGTGACAGAATGGAAATAAAGGAAAAACCTGATTCCTCTCCACAGGTAATCTGTGAGAACATTGAATTTTGATGGGCATTTCAATGACTGAGTTATTTTTCTCCATAGAAAGTGTGACACGAGTGAGGGGTGAGGGGTGGGGATGGAGCCCTGTCTTCAGATCTCCTGTTGTTTGACTTGGGCGTAAGGAACTTTCTGAGTCAACCTGCAGGTGGCTTGGCAGGGATTCCTTCTTCCCAACTCCTGGCTCCAGGTGATAGCTGTGGTCTCATCTCCTCAGCAAACACCTTCAAAGAGCTCACAGCAGATATGCAGTGAGCAGGGAGATTGGCTTTCTCCAAACACAGGGGAGACTGCCGAGGGGGAGCAGGTGAAAATCATATTGTTAATCACAAACAAACACAATTAACCGGCAACTGGATTAAGATACCTAATCAGTCAAAATTATTTAGAGGCTCTTATAACCATCACCCTTCTTTTGGAAGTTCCTGCTTGCTCTGTGAGATAATGCTCTGTTAATGAAATACATGTCCATAGGGGTCCCCTGAAGGGGACATTCCTCCTCTTAAAGTGACATAATGAGGCTTCAATAAAAGCTCTAAGGGGCAAGAGTGTTTTAAAGAACAAGAGGAGACGTGAAAATGTGTGATCAAGGACTAACCAAGAGTCAAATGCTTGCCCAGCTTTGGTCCCTCTGTGGGCTTTAAAGAAATCCTTCAGTAAGGCTCAGTCTCAGGTGATCTTTCATTCATTCAACAATTTTGTGGAGTTCCCATGATGGGCCAGTCGCCAGCAGTTCTGGGCATGGGGGGCTGGGTACAGCAATGAACAACACAGGTAACACCCCAGGGAGTTACCATTCTAATGGGCAGGGGGTAAACAATACAAATATATATAGAATATAATGATTGCTAGTAATGAGTGCTTTAAAAAATTACAAAGCGGAGAAGAGTGTGTCACAAGTTTGTGGAGCAGGTGGGGGACAGTAACGATTCTAGGTAGGATGTCTCTCTGAGTAGGTGTCGCTGAATGAGGGGACTGTAGTTCCAGGCAGAGGCAAGAGAACATGAGTTTCAAGCAAAAAGGAGCTTGGCATGTTCTGGGAATGGCCAGAAGCCAGTTGACTAGAACACTGTGATGAAGGCAGAGTCACGAGGGATGGGAGTAGAAGGATAGGAACGAGTTACTTTGGCTGGGCGCAGTGGCTCATGCCTATAATCCCAGCACTTTGGGAGGCCGAGGCAGGCGGATCACTTGAGGTCAGGAGTTCGAGACCAGCCTGACCAACAGAGTGAAACTCTGTCTCTACTAAAAATACAAAATTAGCCAGGCTTGGTGGCAAATGCCTGTAATACCAGCTACTTGGGAGGCTGAGGCAGGAGAATCACTTGAACCCAGGAGGTGGAGGTTGCGGTGAGCTGAGATCGTGCCACTGCACTCCAGCCTGGGCAACAGAGTGAGACTACATCTTAAAAGAAATAAAATTAGATGGGCATGGTGGTGGGTGCCTGTAATCCCAGCTACTTGGGAGCCTGAGGAAGGAGAACTGCTTGAACCTGGAAGGCGGAGGTTGCAGTGAGTCAAGATCGTGCTGCACTCCAGCCTGGGAGACAGAGCAAGACTACGTCTCAAAAAAAAAAAAAAAGAAAGAACCAGTTCATATGGGACCTTGTAGGTCACCAGCAGAGATAGGATATTTACATAGGATTAAATCAAAATTGATGATTGTGATGTTATGCATGTGCGCAAGAAAGTGCAAGGAGCATTCACTAATAAAATGTACCTAAATCAAATGCTAGGCAAAAAGTTAAAAAGTGGCTATAAGTTAACCATCTTTATAAATATGCCATTATAATTCATGTGTTAAAGAGCATAAAATATGTACTGGCAAAATCAAATTAGCATAGGCCTTCCAGCTGTTGAAGACTTAGACTGCTCAAGAATTAAAGCTTCAATTCAAACAACCACCCTAAAACTGAGTTGACATGTTAGATATTTGTGGATCACACTACATACAATGACCAAACCAGTTAGTACATATACGTATGATTGCTATTTGTTAAATCATTCATGCTTAGAGTCTTTGCTTAACCAGAGGCTGCCCCTTCTGGCTCTGGGATGTCGTATCATCACATTTTCTGTAGACACGACCCTGTCAGATTTTCCTCCTTTAGTCCTGGAAAGGGAGAAAAGATTTGCCAAGAAGAGAGGAGCCTGTTTACGTGCCCTAGGTCATCCGCTGCAGCTAAACTTTTGGAGTATCTGTTTGTTTGTTTTGTTTTTTGAGGCAGGGTCTCACTCTGTTGCCCAGGCTGGAGTGCAGTGGTGCAATCATAACTCACTGCAGCCTTAACCTCCTGGGCTCAAGTGATCCTTCCACCTCAGCCTCTCGAGTAGCTGGGACTACAAGTGCGCACCACCACGCCTGGATAATAAAAAAAAAAATTGTAGAGACAGGCACTCACTATGTTGCCCAGGCTGGTCTCGAGCTCCTAGTCTCAAGCAATCCTCCCTCTTCTGCCTCCCAAAGTGCTGGGACTATAGGCATGAACCACCATGCTTGGCCCGTAGCTAAACTTGTACCTGTGCACTGTCAGGTTTCCTGGGGCTGCCAGCAGTGCCGCTCCTGAGCTCTCTAAGAGAAAGCACCACACCAGGGATGCAGAGTTTAGAGAGCCACTGAGCCTGCTTTGGAGACAGAGGGGTTGATCTTCATTTTAATGTAGTTCCACTGAACTTTCCCTCTCACACTGAAGATGGAAATGACTCATGGGAATTCGATCACGCAAAGAAGCAGTATAAATTAGATTGGCCAACCTCTGCACTTGGGGCAAGTCATGCAATCTGGCTTGTTACGCATTATTTTCTTCATCTACAATCATGGAGAGTAATGTGTGTGTGGGTGTGGCTGACAGTGGGGAAAGGCAATATATTTATGAAGTATTTCCTCAAAGCTGCCACGTATTTTATTAACACATCTGGAAAATACTATTTAATGCTTACTCCTCTTTCTTCCTTAGGGTTTTTTTGTTTTGTTTTGTTTTTGAGATGAAATCTTGCTCTGTCGCCCAGGCTAGAGTGCAGTCGCACAATCTTGGCTCACTGCAACCTCCAACTCCCAGGTTCAAGTGATTCTGCTGCCTCAGCCTCCTGAGTAGCTGGAACTACAGGTATCTGCCACCACACCCAGCTAATTTTTGTATTTTTAGTAGAGATGGGGTTTCACCATGTTGGTGAGGCTGGTCTCGAACTCCTGACCTCGTGATCTGCCCACCTCGGCCTCCCAAAGTGCTGGGATTACAGGAGTGAGCCACCGCGCCTGGCCTCCTTATGGTTTTTAAGAAAAGAAATCCTAGTTTTGCTTTAGCCATGACTAAAAGCCCAAGGCGCAAAGAATATTTTTTGGTTTGTTTTGTTTTTTGTTTTTTGAGACAGAGTCTTGCTTTGTTGCTCAGGCTGGAGTGCAGTGGCGTGATCTCGGCTCACTGCAACCTCCACCTCCCCGGTTCAAGGTATTCTCATGCCTCAGCCTCCCAAGTAGCTGGGACTACAGGCACACACCACCAATATTTTAGTTCTTAATGGTACAATCTTACAGTTTTAAAACGATGAGTGACTGCATCCAAGACAAACAAAAATTGTGCCTTGTAATTTTGTTTTTAACTGATGCCTGAGGAACGTGCCAGCAGGTAAAGGGAGTGAAGATGAAAACATCAATTAGCTTAGAGTTTATGGTCACACTCGATGCTTAAAATAATTTTTAAATAGATTTAAACAAGTAATTATTTCTCTGGCTTTGGGGCATGGAGGAAGCAGGGTGCTGGGCAAAGCCTGCACAGAGGCACTGGCACGCCTGGAAGCCAAAAAAATGGGGGCTGGGAGCGGGCAGTGGTGTGGCCAGGAGCCTGATTATAGTGAGCACATATGTGCACATATGGAGAGAAACAGGAGCCAGGTTTCTCACTGTGGGAAAAGAGATTTACAAATATAGCAAAGGAGCAGTCTAGAAAGAACCCTAAGATGTTGGATTGGAATTGGAGACTAACACAAGATATATATATATATATATATATACACACACACACACAGAGGTAGATTTAGAAATAGTTATAGATATGTGTGTTTGTGGACACACACGTATACATACATGAACATATATTATTTCCTAGCTCTGTCTTTTGAGGGTGCCTGGAAGCAGGGACACTACAGTACTGATGAGAACCCAGATTTCCACTTCTAAATGCTACCCTCCACAAAAAGATGCTCCTGATCCTTAGAGAAATGCCTGGATCTAGGGCTAAATGAAGGGAAAATTCAAAACGAGCCTGGAATATCGTGTTGTGCTAAAAAGTATGAAAATGGTCAAAGGGTTATAAGGACATACCAGAAATATACAGGAGCTAGCTTGAAAGGCACCTCACTGGCCAAATCTGTGGCAACGGCAGCACCCAAACTATTGATACAAACTAGGGAATAAAAAGAGAATCAATCGGCCAGGCACGGTGTAATCATGCCTGTAATCCCAGCACTTTGGGAGGCTGAGGTGGGCGAACACCTGAGGCCAGGAGTTCGAGACCAGCCTGGCCAACATGGTGAAAACCCGTCTCTACCAAAAATACAAAAATGTTAGCTGGGTGTGGTGGTGGGCACCTGTAATCCCAGCTACTCGGGAGGCTGAGGCAGGAGAATCACTTGAAACTGGGAGGCAGAGGTTGCAGTGAGCCAAGGATGTGCCGTTGCACTCCAGCCTAGGTGACAAGAGTGAAACTCCGTCTCAAAAAAAAAAAAAAAAAAAAAAAAAGAAAAAGGAATCCACAGAGATCAAATAAACAAACAAATAAAAGAAGGGATAACTTCCTTACACTAGAAGGAATACACGCCATTTCATTGTCAGAGTTCTCAACACAAACACGCACACAAAATTCTCTATTACAAAGGGGAAAAATAGTGACCTGAAGGTAGAGAAGCTGGGTAGACACCAACTTGATGAAGTGATCAGATTAGCATCACTAGTGATGATGAGACATCTGACGGCCTTCCTTGTCATACCCTGATGGGAGCACACCACCATATCAATGATTTTCCTACAAAGAACGTATGAGTCAACATAGACAGACCAGGGTGAGAGACATCCTTGGCATGAAAGGCCTGCACTCTTTAAAACTATAAAGGTAGGATTTTAATGGTTTTAGGTCTAACATTTAAGTCTTTAATCCATCTTGAATTAATTTTTGTATAAGGTGTAAGGAAGGGATCCAGTTTCAGCTTTCTACATATGGCTAGCCAGTTTTCCCAGCACCATTTATTAAATAGGGCATCCTTTCCCCATTTCTTGTTTTTGTCAGGTTTGTCAAAGATCAGATAGTTGTAGATATGCGGCATCATTTCTGAGGACTCTGTTCTGTTCCATTGATCTATGTCTGTGTTGTGGTACCAGTACCATGCTGTTTTGGTTACTGTAGCCTTGTAGTATAGTTTAAAGTCAGGTAGACTGATGCCTCCAGCTTTGTTCTTTTGGCTTAGGATTGACTTGGCGATGCGGGCTCTTTTTTGGTTCCATATGAACTTTAAAGTAGTTTTTTCCAATTCTGTGAAGAAATTCATTGGTAGCTTGATGGGGATAGCATTGAATCTATAAATTACCTTGGGCAGTATGGCCATTTTCACGATATTGATTCTTCCAACCCATGAGCATGGAATGTTCTTCCATTTGTTTGTATCCTCTTTTATTTCATTGAGCAGTGGTTTGTAGTTCTCCTTGAAGAGATCCTTCACATCCCTTGTAAGTTGGATTCCTAGATATTTTATTCTCTTTGAAGCAATTGTGAATGGGAGTTCACTCATGATTTGGCTCTCTGTTTGTCTGTGCCATTCAGGACATAGGCGTGGGCAAGGACTTCATGTCTAAAACACCAAAAGCAATGGCAACAAAAGCCAAAATTGACAAATGGGATCTCATTAAACTAAAGAGATTCTGCACAGCAAAAGAAACTACCATCAGAGTGAACAGGCAACCTACAGAATGGGAGAAAATTTTTGCAACCTACTCATCCGACAAAGGGCTAATATCCAGAATCTACAATGAACTCAAACAAATTTACAAGAAAAAAACAAACAACCCCATCAAAAAGCGGGCAAAGAACAGGAACAGACACTTCTCAAAAGAAGACATTTATGCAGCCAAAAAACACATGAAAAAATGCTCATCATCACTGGCCATCACAGAAATACAAATCAAAACCACAGTGAGATACCATCTCACACCAGTTAGAATGGCTATCATTAAAAAGTCAGGAAACAACAGGTGCTGGAGAGGATGTGGACAAATAGGAACACTTTTACACTGTTGGTGGGACTGTAAACTAGTTCAACCATTGTGGAAGTCAGTGTGGCGATTCCTCAGGGATCTAGAACCAGAAATACCATTTGACCCAGCCATCCCATTACTGGGTATATACCCAAAGGACTATAAATCATGCTGCTATAAAGACACATGCACACGTATGTTTATTGCGGCACTATTCCAATAGCAAAGAGTTGGAACCAACCCAAATGTCCAACAACGATAGACTGGATTAAGAAAATGTGGCACATATACACCATGGAATACTATGCAGCCATAAAAAATGATGAGTTCATGTCCTTTGTAGGGACATGGATGAAACTGGAAAACATCATTCTCAGTAACCAAACACACATTTCCACTGGTGGGTGGAATTGAAAAGAGAATCATGGACACAGAAAGGAACATCACATGGGATGTTGTGGGGTGTGGGGGTTATAAAATAGACAGAAAAATATCAAAGACCTTTGATAAATAAATGTAACATGATCCTGAATTGGATGTTGGGCCAGAAAGAGAAAAGAGGCATTACTGAAGCAGCTTGCAAAATTTGAATTGAGTATGTGGCTTAGATGGTAGTGATGTATGGCAGTAATGTCAATTTCCTAATTTGTGTGGTATTTGATGGTTTTGGGGAGAGTGTCCACATTTTAGGGGAATATACACTGGAGTATTTGGAGTAAGTGATGAGACATTGTGCCACAGCTTGCTCTCAAATGGGTCAGAAAAAGACTAATGGCATGCATATATGCATATGATTTAATATAGAATATGTAACAATATATCCATATTACATATTTATATAGTATCTATAATTAATATATTTATTATATACTAATGTATATTATATTTCTATTGTTCTATGTATGTATATTTAGAAAAGAAGAATGAGATGGGACAAATGTGGGAAAATGTTTATCTTTATTTAGATAGAGATGGAGCAAAAGATAAAATGCTGGTGAGGCGCAGTGGCTCACGCCTGTAATCCCAGCACTTTGGGAGGTTGAGGCAGGTGGATCACTTGAGGTCAGGAGTTCGAGACCAGCCTGGCCAACATGGTGAAAACCCATCTCTACTAAAAATATAACAACTAGCCAGGTGTGGTGGTGCACACCTGTAATCCCGGCTACTCAGGAGGCTGAGGCAAGAGAATCGAGTGAACCTGACAGGCGGAGGTTGCAATGAGCCCAGATTGTGCCACTGTACTCCAGCCTGGGCAACAGTGAGACTCTGTCTCAAAAAAAAAGAAAGCTAACACAGCAGTCTCAGAAAAGGTGATATAGTTCTTTGTGTTATTTTTGGAACTTCTCTGCAAGTTTGACATTATTTCAAAATAAGTGATTTTAAAAGAATATCTGTGTATTTATACAGTGGTAAAAGTAACAAACACTTTCATTTTTAGTGGAATATGTAATATTTCATATGGAAGATATTTCCATGTTTCAATACTCTCTCTAGGAATTCTGGAACTTGGAAGGAAGGGGGTGGGTTATATAGTCCTTTTTAGCCCCTGTAAAAATGTTATATAACCAGAAAATGTCAAAAAGAAAGAGTTGTCTATTCTCTGTCCAAATTCCCAAATTCTACTTTTAGATTAGCCACTGAAATAATCGATTAGCTTTACTAACATAATGGAAACCCAGTAAATCCATAGTCATTCCTCATAAAAGTAGAATCTGCTTTCCCCTGGATCAAAGGTGGGACCCTCTGTGCAATAATTAATTTTAAATACTTTTAAAAAGGGTTTTCTCTATAAAAAAATAGCATTCCATTTTTGCCCAAAGCAGTATAATCTTCTTTACAGTCCCTGACTTGCGTTTTATCTCAATGTGCTATTTTTTTCTGTACAGAAAATTTTCTCTAAATCGTTATATCCTTAGACACACACACACACATACACACACAGGCACACACAGTTTTACTCAGCACTTTTACTTTACAAAAGTGTCTGTGGTCATTTTTTTCACTTCTTTATCTGACAAAGATCTGACATTCTCCCCTTCTTTTTTTGGGAAAATTGAGGGTGAGGACTTGCAATTTACCTGGTAGCAAGTTATTGAACAACCAAGACTAGAATTTAGAGTCTTTTCACTCTACAACACAGAAAAGACCTAGCCTAGGTTAATACATTTGTGGGTTATTCTTCCTTTAAAATACTCGTATAACAGGCACACTTACTGAGATTGTGCTCTGCCTCTGTAAGTCTTTGGGAGAAGAATTTAGGCCTACCCATGTAAATACTCATTTGCAAGGCATCTCTTTGCATTGCAAAGATATACTAATAGAATATTGAATGCTTTGCAATTGTATTTTTGCTTGCCGGTTGTAACAGGATTTTAGAAGGTTGACATTCACAAAACAAAGACTTCTTTTACCACCAGAGTAAAAATGTTCACATTCAAATATAGCTAGGAAATGAACAATAATTTATAGAGAAATCTCTGAAAGTTTTGCTAGTGTAAGACAATTTTGATTAAAGTATAACAATGTTGTTACTAGCTATCATAGATGTTAACACATAATATTATATATTTCATCTAGTTGCTATAATGCATGTATCCTCAACACTGTGGTAGTTTTATTTTTTCTCACAATGTTTTCATAAGCTAACATGCGTTTATTTAATTTTATTTATTAAATACCTGTGTAGAACTTACTATGTGCCTGGCCCTATTATAAGTAGTTTATGAATAATTAATGCATTTCATCCTCATAAAACTCCCTGAGGTCATTACTATTACCATCCTCCAGTTCACAGATGAGGTATAAAGAAGATTAAGCAACGTGTCCAAGGAATACACCACTGGTAAACTGTAGAACTAGAATTCCAGCCCAAGCAGTTAAACTCCAAATATGTGTTCATAACCAATGTGTCATGCTGTGCTAAGCCTCAGATTCACAGTTGTTGGATAATTATTTGTGGATTAAATGAACAAATTACTCTCTTGTCTCTTAGGCTGATTTGAAAGCATTAAGCAAATTACCCAATTGTTCTGTACCTTTTCACTTTGTAAAACAGAATTGATAATATTTGCCATCCATTTCTCTTCCAAACAACAGGAAGAATGGAGAGCATTTACTTTAGCTACCTGCTGTATGTTTTTATGTCTTTAAGACTGGGTCTGCAGTGGGTCTAGAGTAGGCTAACAGCTTATACCTTAAACAGGCAACAAAACCACAATTCAGTATAATTAAGTTGCTTTCCATCTGAATGAGCATGAAGTAGAGGGGCAAAAGTTTGAGAACCTCAACTTCCTTACACATGAGCTTTGTTCCCATTTAACTCTGAACTGTTCTCTCTTTTTTTCAGCTGAATCAGAATTTGTATAAAATAATAGTTAAAATAAATGGAATGTTGTCTAGGGCTTAGAATATATGATCTAATAAAAATATCAAGTTACAGATCTTCTAAATGAAAATGCTTTCCTCTTACAGCACTACATCTCTAATATTTAAAAATTATCAGGACCTAGTTAGGGATAACACTGGAAGTTTCTGTGCCAAGGGTCCTTACTCCATCTCTGTCTATCCACTGTCTTTATTTTGTCCCTGCGCATTCCATTAGGTTCCTTATTGGCTGTAGACATGGCATGAAAAGAAATTCAAAACAAGACCCACTAATGTTTTGTTTTATTTTTTTAGAGACAGGATCTTGCTCTCTTGCCCAGGCTGGAGTGCAGTGATACAGACATGGCTCATTGCAGCCTCCAACTCCTGAAGACCCACTACTGATAGCAGCAAGGGCAGATAGCTGAT
Source organism: Hylobates moloch (assembly GCF_009828535.3). Lineage (NCBI taxonomy): Eukaryota > Metazoa > Chordata > Mammalia > Primates > Hylobatidae > Hylobates > Hylobates moloch. The sequence continues at coordinate 45,192,845 of NW_026652284.1, read as the reverse complement.
CCAAGCACTCTTGTCGTGTGCTTTTGAGCAAATCATCTGTCCTTTCTCAATCTTAATCTCCTCTTCTGAAAAATGACGCTAATAACAAAGGCTGCACTGTCTACCTCCAGAGCGGTCAGGAGGGTCAGAGGAGTTAGTGAAACTGCTTTGTAAACTGTCCTCTACCATTATGAAGACGTTAATACTAAAGATCAGTTTCGAAAAATTTTACAAATATAGACATTTGCTTTTGCATTATATCCACACGCAAAATTATCCATGTACATTCTTGGCCTGGAGCTCCAAGTCGAATCAGTTCAGAAAAGAAACAGAATTTGACTTAATCCTCAAAAAAGGTGGTATTTCAGATGCTTAATTAATGTCTGGAGACTAAACTCCTGGTGAATGAGAAAAAGAATATGACAGACCTGAAGTCAGATGACCACAGGCCTACACAGATGTGTCTGAGATGAGAACAGTCTTTGCTAAGGTCTACAGAGGTCATTCTCAGTGCCTTCGCTAAGGTCTACAGAGGTCATTCTCAGTGCCTTGCCTTGTAGGGAGATGACCTTAGGACTCCAACCATGACAGCTGTAACGGTATACTGAAGAATATATTGAAGACCAGTGAATTGCGTGTGCTCTCAGGATATAAAGATGAAATGTACCAAAGACCCTGTGTTGTTATTAAAGAGTATTGACAAAGTTTTAGCAAGGTCCAAAAAGTGGACAGAGAAGAAAATTTAGTTAACAGGTTAACCAAATACTAACTGCAAAGGAATCTAGCAAGGATCCCTAACATTTTCTCTTCTGTTCAGAAACTTTGGAAGCCAACTCAGATACCCTTTCAAAATCTGGTATGTGTGTGGCTAAAGTTATACGAAACAGTGGGTAATGAGTGTTGTCAGAAGTGGCCTGTCCTATGACCTATTTAACTTTGATCACTTCCATGATAACGGAATGCACACCTTGCCCTAACCATCTGGCACAATCCAGCCCTGCTTACTAGGGAAACTTGGCAAGCCAGAGTTTTCAGGGTGGAAAGGAAACCTATTATCTCTACTAGAAAAAAAAAAATCTCAAAGCGCTTGACCTACTGATGTCAGCATCACCTTTACATGCCAGGAACAAATTATTACAGAAGACCATACCTAGAACACCCAGCTGGAAGTTAATGAATCAGGGAGGAAGACTAATGACACAGCATGGTACATTCCTCCAAGGCAGGGACCGCGTCCGTTCTCCTTCGGGTGGGAGTGGAAGTGCTCTGCGCACAGTGGGCACGCTGCTGATAAGGCTGTCTGGTCAGGTGAGGACACAGTTCTCCAAGGAAAGCCCTGCCCTCTCCTAGGGTGTGGATGGGGAAAGCGGGAGTAGGAGTTCAGCTGCTGCACCGGGTGCATAGAAGCTCTGCGGCTATTGAAATCCCTTTTAAGGCTGAGGGGCAGATCTGAAAGGGGTGAGCGAGACAGTACCGTGTATGTGACGAGTCCTGGGTGAGGAACAGGACCCTCTCCCTCATTCCCAACGCCACCTCCCCCTGGAGTCTGAGGTTCCACAGCCCAGGCAATAAAGGGAAGTAGCCCACACACCTCAACCCGGGGCCACCGTTGGAGGTGGGGAGATCTAAGAAACACTCCACGGATGAGTTTCTGAAGAGGGAAGTGGACCGGGAACAGCGCATTTCCTGCTTCGCCTGTGCAAGTCCCAGGCGGGGCCAAGCGGGAACGGGGACACGGTCTAGGAGTCGCCCGCTGCCAGGGCGGGGTTGGGGGGCAGCCTCGAGGGGACACCGCGGAACCAGGGAGGGATGCGCGTGGAGGGAGTGGGAGAAGGCGTCCAAGTAAAATGTATGCTCCCGTCCTCGGAGGGAACGCGTGTCCCCAAATCCCCCCCTCGCTGTCGCCCTTTTTTTCAGTCCTCACGGGGAGAGGCCGGCGCAGCAGAGGAGCACGGCAGGGGCTGGGTCGGACCGCACTGCAGCATCTGCAGGGCTCCGACCTGGTGCGGGCCTCCAAGACAGGGGGCGCGCGGCGGCACAGCCGGTGGCCGCGATTTTCCGGGCCACTCCTTCCCCCCTACCCCTCCCCTCCCGCCCGCGACCTTCGACCTCCATCCCGGACCCACGGGGGACTGGCCCGGGGACAAGGAGGAGATGTTAAAGGTATCAAGGGGCGCGGCACCGCCGCCTAGACGGCGCCGGGGCGCGAGGTGCGAATCGGCGGCGTCCGGCTGCGCAGCCCTACCTGAGAGGTGCGGGACCCTCGGCCGCGCTCCACCGCCGCGCGCCACCTCGTACTGGCCTCCGGGAGGCAGCCGCCCGCGCACGATTTATAAATGCAAAGGCCTTATTGTTGTTCTTTGTTCAGGGATACCATTGTCTAGTCATCCACGGGGAGCCTGGAGTTTTCCCAGGGTTTGCGGCACGCACTCACCTCCCCCGCCCCCACAGACTTGCTCTGCAGCGCCAACCCGGATCTGCCTAGGTGCCCACGGGTCCTTCCCGATCGACTTGAGTGTCCTTCCTCCAGCTTCTGCTTTCCCAGCATCGAAAACACAAAAGCCTGCCGGAAATCACCCAGCCTTTGCCTGGTCACTCAGGGGCCCACAGATAAGCGTGGCTCTGATTCCTCCAGGTCAGCCCCACGGTTCGCCACCTACCCGAGTTAATTTCTGCGCCCGCTGACCAAAGGCCCCAACTGGCAACGGGCACAGCTTCTTGGTGCGCTAGTCGCTTCCTTGCCCAGCCTTTCGAGCCTCGGGTCCGGCCCAAGGACCCGGGGACGTGAGCGCAATTAGTAGCCAGGGGCCCTGCGACCCTGGACCGTGCGGTGCTAACGCACCCGACCGGCTATGCGAGCGGTGTACTCGTCTCTTACTTGTGAAACTTGTTTCCCCCAACCCCCTGCGTAAATCTCTCGTGTTGAGAAAAGCAAGGCTTTGCAGGAAGCCACTCCGGATGTTTGCTGCTTTACATGTGGCATTTGTGGCTGGCTCTGATAACGTCCCGGGGCACCACGTATTAAAGTGAAGAGACTGAAATAGAAGGCTCCACACTCCGCGCGCGGGTCAGCGACGTCGCCGCCCTCCACACTGCCTCCCGAAAATATATGACAAGAGAATGATCAGAAGAAATGAGATCTAACTAGGTCACAGTATGTAAAAGGGACTAGTCTTGGAAAGCCACCACAATTCCTCCCCTGTAAATTTGTAAACCGTGAATTTATGATCTCAGAGAGGGTGTTATAAAAAGTAGGGGGAGGGGCGCCAAAATCTGAAGCTCCTACTCCAACCTATGATTGTGTACTTTCACCTGATTTCTCTTACCAGACCAAGATCAGTCCCCAGGAACAAGGGCAAATAAAAATAGGGAAACTCGGCCGGGCGCGGTGGCTCACGCCTGTAATCCCAGCACTTTGGGAGGCCAAGGCGGGCGGATCACCTGAGATCACGAGTTTGAGACTAGCCTGACCAATATGGTGAAACCTGTCTCTACTAAAAATACAAAAATTAGCTGGGTGTGGTGGCATGCGTCTGTAATCCCAGCGACTCGGGAGGCTGAGACAGGAGAATCGCCTGAATCGGGGAGGCGGAGATTGCAGCGAGCCGAGATCGCACCATTGCACTCCAGCCTGGGCAACATGAGGGAAACTCCATCTCAATAAATAAATAAGTAAATAAATCAATAAAATATGGAAACCCTACGTTTCATTCCCCATCATTTTCTCCACCTTCTTGGCTCCCAAGCGCACCTCTCCCGATAATCAGCTGGGTGAGGAAGAGCATGAGGATGAAGAAAGTGAACAGGGCTAAATCTGTATATGTACATTTTTTGGACTCACACCTGGATTGTATTTCCTGTAGTGTTTTTTAAGGAATTAAGTCAAACAGATTAGAGAGATAAAAATGAATTTTGGACTGGACATTGTTTTTAATTTTCAATGTTTATTCTAGGAAAACTCCTTAGTTCATAAAAGATTTTGTGTTAAGATAAAATTCTGCTTTGAGATCTTTGAAAAATATTTATCCAGAAAAGTTAGAAAAGATTAAAAAAAAAAATCCCAGCAAAAAACAAGGTACTACGGGGTTAATTTGTAGATTGCTCTCTCTCCTCCTATAGTTTTGTTGCTTATTTAATCATTTGCAATGTACTTTTGCTTTATTCTGAAGCCCATTTTTTCAGAAAAAATAAAGCTTTAAAAGAAAAGTACATCATCATTTAAATTTGTCTAAAATCAACCGCTTTCAAAACCACTAAGTAAAAGTAACACCCCTCTATGATTTCTTTATGCAGATTTAATTTTTTTTTTCTTGTTTGAATCTTAGAGACCCAGGAACTAGAAGCACTTTCTTAACTTGTCCCCTAGCCAAGGCTTCACAGATACTTGCAGAATTAAAGATAAGTTGGCTTAAAACAATTGTGTAAGAGTTCTTTTGAGAAAAAGCAATGCCAGAGAAACTGAAGGCCAGGAGTTTGCAAAAGTTTTGTATTTTTATGGATGCCACTAATAAGCAAGACTGGACAGACAGTCTTGTTGTTGTATCACACTCAAAGCAGCAGCATTTTACTTCTCAGATTCCAGGTGTAAGCTCTACTTTTTTATCAAGCCTTCATAATAAAGAAAATCTGTCCTGGAGATTGGTATATTGATTTCTTTGCAAAGTTATCTCTAATTATGCAGGAATGGCTGTTAGTTGCCCTCAAAAACCAACACAAATACACAAACACAATAGCCTGGTTTAGTGATTATTAAGAGCTGCAAGTCTGAAGGCAGACTGCTGGGTGTGAATTCCACCTTCTTAACGCTGTAGTCTCCAGCAAGTTCCTTAACTTCTCTGCCTCAGTTTCCTTTCCTGTAAGATAGAGTCTACCTCAGGGTTATTATGAGGATCACTCCTTTGCTAATGCTGGAGGGCATTAGGAATAGCAGTGGCAGGCTGTGTCATTTCTTAGTGCTGTATAACGGCTTGTTTTAAAAGTCCCACTGAAAACTTTTTTTTTCCAGATCGAAACACAAGTTTAATAGTCATTCAGATTGCATTCCAGTCTAAACAAACGCATAGAAATCTAATTATCTGCCAGAATAACCGCTTTAAATTGACTCTAAGAACCACGGTTACTTTGCAGCTAAAACAGATTGTTCTCTTCCCCCTAATAAACTCAGACATTTAGACAAATATTGCTGCTGTTTTTACATTTTAGAAATCAGTATTAAGGCTCACCTGTTACTGAACACATACGAGAAACTTTTGTTACGCGTATCTTATATACATCATGTACACATTTTCATACTTTCACATGATGTATATAATAAGATACACATAAAAACTGGTTGGTTTGCCATGAGTAAATGCTTTATTCTTCAGAGTGATGGAATATTGGATACAGAACGTCGTTCCATATTTAATCTTGCTTTAGAAAATTAGGATTTATCTTGGACACAGCATTTTGAATATAACACAGGCAAGTTGAGTTCTGGGGGAAAAATTGTATTTTTAAATTTATTATCAACGGTGTCTTTCGCATTCGAGAAAACACATTTGAAGAAGATGCCCATGCAGTTCCTTGGAAGTAAACTAGGTTACCCACCACTGAAACACCCTCGGCTTCTACAAAAAGATGTGCTTTAAAGAGAATAGAATGGACGCTCAGTTTGTTCATCTAAACGACCTTGGGCAAGTACGTCGATTCCAAGGTGCAATCAGCCCTCCCAGACGGGTTTTCGAGTCTCCCTAACCCGGGTGGGAGAGGACGCGGCGCTAGAGCCCAGCTCCGGCTAGTTTTCCTGGGGGCAGGTGTAGCCCTGGGCGCGGGGCCGGGGGAGGGGCAAGGGGCGGGCGTGGGGTTGGACTGGGACTTGGGACTCGGAACATGGCCTGGGCGTGGGCCTAACGACGCGGGACCGGACCGCCCTCGCCGCTCCATTGGCCACATCTGTGCAGAAAAGGCCCCGCGGCCCAGGGGCGCCCGCAGTGTCACTAGGCCGGCTGGGGGCCCTGGGTACGCTGTAGACCGCGACAGGCCAGAACACGGGCGGCGGCTTCGGGCCGGGAGACCCGCGCAGCCCTCGGGGCATCTCAGTGCCTCACTCCCCACCCCCTCCCCCGGGTCGGGGGAGGCGGCGCGTCCGGCGGAGGGTTGAGGGGAGCGGGGCAGGCCTGGAGCGCCATGAGCAGCCCGGATGCGGGATACGCCAGTGACGACCAGAGCCAGACCCGGAGCGCGCTGCCCGCGGTGATGGCCGGGCTGGGCCCCTGCCCCTGGGCCGAGTCGCTGAGCCCCATCGGGGACATGAAGGTGAAGGGCGAGGCGCCGGCGAGCAGCGGAGCGCCGGCCGGGGCCGCGGGCCGAGCCAAGGGCGAGTCCCGTATCCGGCGGCCGATGAACGCTTTCATGGTGTGGGCTAAGGACGAGCGCAAGCGGCTGGCGCAGCAGAATCCAGACCTGCACAATGCTGAGCTGAGCAAGATGCTGGGTGAGTCCGAGTCGGAGACCCAGGCGGCCGGGCGCGCTGGCGCGAATCGCTAGGCCGATTTCTTTCGCCCCAAACAGGGTTCTTTGCGAGCCTGACGCCCAAGACCAGGGGTGTGTAGCGGCCACGTCCTTTCTTAACGCTCTGGGTTCCCTTCCGGTTTCCCGCTCTCTGACCCTCCAAAGCAGGTTTCCGCCTTGCTCTCTGGCTCCCGGATTCCCCAGGTGGCCGGGGGCGCGGGTCCAACGGCTCTGGGAAGGCGACTTCCCGGCACCTCCGGGCGGCGCGAGAGCACCCTTGGCCCTGAACTGGGCCGGTTGTGTCCATCCCTCGACCCCTTCCCTAGCTAGGTGTCCTTTTCTGTTTTTCGAACGACCGGGTGATGGGTGAGTGGAAAGCCGCTTCTAGGAGACCAAAAGAAAGGGGTGCCTTTAGAGGACAGGTGTTCCCCAAGGGCTCGGACTCAGGAGTCCCAGACCTTCCTCTTTAACTTCACCCCGGTTGCGCAATTCAACGTCTGAGGGGAGAGGTGAGTCCGGGTGGGGCCAGGCGGGGCCTGGAGCGGGAGCGCAGCCGATAAGCCCTGCGCCCCTCTCCCTCTTCCTTCCACTGTGCAGGCAAGTCGTGGAAGGCGCTGACGCTGGCGGAGAAGCGGCCCTTCGTGGAGGAGGCCGAGCGGCTGCGCGTGCAACACATGCAGGACCACCCCAACTACAAGTACCGGCCGCGGCGGCGCAAGCAGGTGAAGCGGCTGAAGCGGGTGGAGGGCGGCTTCCTGCACGGCCTGGCTGAGCCGCAGGCGGCCGCGCTGGGCCCCGAAGGCGGCCGCGTGGCCATAGACGGCCTGGGCCTCCAGTTCCCCGAGCAGGGCTTCCCCGCCGGCCCGCCGCTGCTGCCTCCGCACATGAGCGGCCACTACCGCGACTGCCAGAGTCTGGGCGCGCCTCCGCTCGACGGCTACCCGTTGCCCACGCCCGACACGTCCCCGCTGGACGGCGTGGACCCCGACCCGGCTTTCTTCGCCGCCCCGATGCCCGGGGACTGCCCGGCGTCCGGCACCTACAGCTACGCGCAGGTCTCGGACTACGCTGGCCCCCCGGAGCCTCCGGCCGGCCCCATGCACCCCCGACTCGGCCCAGAGCCCGCGGGTCCCTCGATTCCGGGCCTCCTGGCGCCACCCAGCGCCCTTCACATGTACTACGGCGCGATGGGCTCGCCCGGGGCGGGCGGCGGGCGCGGCTTCCAGATGCAGCCGCAACACCAGCACCAGCACCACCCCCCGGGCCCCGGACAGCCGTCGCCCCCTCCGGAGGCACTCCCCTGCCGGGACGGCACGGACCCCAATCCGCCCGCCGAGCTCCTCGGGGAGGTGGACCGCACGGAATTTGAACAGTATCTGCACTTCGTGTGCAAGCCTGAGATGGGCCTCCCCTACCAGGGGCATGACTCCGGTGTGAATCTCCCCGACAGCCACGGGGCCATTTCCTCGGTGGTGTCCGACGCCAGCTCCGCGGTGTATTACTGCAACTATCCTGACGTGTGACAGGTCCCCGATCCGCCCCAGCCTGCAGGCCAGAAGCAGTGTTACACACTTCCTGGAGGAGCTAAGGAAATCCTCAGACTCCTGGGTTTTTGTTGTTCCTGTTGTTTTTTAAAAGGTGTCTTGGCATATAATTTATGGTAATTTATTTTGTCTGCCACTTGAACAGTTTGGGGGGGGGGTGAGGTTTCATTTAAAATTTGTTCAGAGATTTGTTTCCCATAGTTGCATTGTCAAAACCCTATTTCCAAGTTCAAGTTAACTAGCTTTGAATGTGTCCCAAAACAGCTTCCTCCATTTCCTGAAAGTTTATTGATCAAAGAAATGTTGTCCCGGGTGTGTTTTTTCAATCTTCTAGAAAATAAAACTGGAATCCTGCTTTTTTGCTCTACTAGTACCTCTGTCACACTAGTCTTATCAAAAACCAGATTTTAAGATCAATGTTAAGTTTATTAGTTAATGTAAATTTCTCATCCTTTTGAAAAGGGTGAACATAAATGCCTTTAAGGAGTATATCTAAAAATAAACATTAGAATATTTAAGTTTGATGTAATTGTTTCGGGAAGGAAAAAAGAAAAGCATTCTGGAATGAGCCTACTTCATTTCAAGTAATCTTAGTTTCTAAAACTGACGGTTAATATTTTCAATTCCAGTATATCACTTTAAGTAGAAGGGGATGTCCAAGTAATTTTGGTTTTCTAACTGTTGAATCATAAGCTTGACCTGCCCACAGAGGCTTTTCGGATGTTTTTATCTGTGTTCTGCCATCGCTTTACACTCCTCGACATTCAGTTTACCTTAATCTTCACATTTTTACACCTTGGGAAGTGGCAAGCGTTGCTGGGTTTAGGATAATTCCTAGTCACAGAAACTAATCAAAATAAAATTTGCATTATGCCAACTTTTAATACACTTTAGCATTTTATTTGATTAGTTTTTTTTGCTTTTAGATTTAATACATACACGGACGATTGCACAGACTTAGGGGAGAATCCATGAATGGTTTATGTGTAGTGTCCCTATCTATCACCATCATTACTTTATCAAGAAGAAACAGTTACAGGGTTGTGAGTAAAAGATGGGGATCAGCCCCTGTAATCTGCCATACTAATTACTGTGGCACGTCTCACCACATTTGAGATTGAGACGTAAATGGAAACAGGTGACTTATAATGGGCATTTCCTGTGCCAGATGTTTGTTCAATGCCATTCTAAACAGTTTGAGCCTCAACAAACCTGCAGGTTTAGGTGCTATTTTTCCCATTTTGTGAGAAAAGGAGGCACCAGGCCTTCCCCTGACATGCATGTGAAGGCTTGTATTACAAATTATTTTGACATATTTCTCACCTGTTTTCCTCTGGACCAGGATGTATTCATGGGCACTGGGAGAATTTACATTCTGTTGGTGAGAAACCATATAATTATCCTTAGCAGCAAGTGCTATAGAAAAAGGAAAGGCTTGGAGGATAGCTTCAGCATTTACATGGGAGAGATGTCTGAGCTGAAATGATTGGCTGGATTCTCTTGAAAAAAGACATGGAATACATTTTTCAGAAAGGATTCCTGGAATGTGAAGGATAGACAGTTTCAGTGAGGAAAGGTAAGTTTATTCTATCAGGCATATCAGGCTTCCTTTAAAAAGGTTAAATTCTTTCTCTTAGCTCAGATGGGTTGTTTCTGCTTCCAGCCTGAGCTCCTTCTGCAGGGTGTCCCAAGAGTTCCCAGTAGACAAAGTGGGCAGAAGGGCTACCAGCCCAAGTTCAGGGCCATGCTCAGATTACACTTGGCATTTTCATCATAGCCCAAGAAGACTCAGCTGTACCCTTGGCTGCCATCTCTTAACGATATTAAGATACGTACAGAAAAGAGAAAGAGTTCTTAGGGGAAATACCTAAAGTCCTGTAAATTACATCTTTAACTACTCAGGTGCAGGTGGAAAAGCAGTAAGAGCTAAAATTGTTAAGGTAATATGTTCATGCATTTACATGGATGGAGGGATTGGTGTTCACAAATAATTTTTTTTGGGTAGAAGCATCAAGCCAACTCCTCTCATCAAGCACGCAGATCAAGTGACTGCAGGTAGCAGCTAGTGATTTTTTTAATTCCTTATTTTAATTTTTATGGGTACATACTAGGGGTATATATTTATGGGGTACATGAGATGTTTTGATACAGATATGCAATGTGTAATAATCACATTATGTAAAATGGGGTATTCATTCCCTCCAGCATTTATCCTTTGTGTTACAATCCAATTATACTCTTAGTTATTTTAAAATGTACAATTAAATTAATATTGGCTATAGTCACTCTGTTGTGCTATCAAATACTAGGTCTTATTCCTTCTATTTTTTTTTTTTGGTGGTTTTAAATTACCAAAACATTTGGTATCCTTAAACCCTTTCTCATTTTAAAGTACAGGGATGTGGGCCCTGGTGGCAAAATTAGAAATAGAGCTTTGGGGTCCATTACAGACCATTATAGTTTTAAAGTGAACGACAGAATGTAAAACTTCTGCCTAGGTTGAACGACTCTATATCATCACCAAGTGCACAGACCTCCCCCCACCACCAGCTATGACATCACCAAATGCATAAATCCCCTCTGTGAGATCACCAAGTGCCTGGATACCCCCATGACATCACCAAGTACGTAGACCCCTGTTTCCTCAAGTAGATTCAGATGAAGTGACCACAGGTACCAGCTAGTGATTTTTGAGACAAAATATTAAATCTGTCTCAAGTTTTTACTGTTTTATTTTGGAGACAAATACACATAAAGGATACATTGCATTTCTACCCATGTCTAATTTTGTTACTTTAGAATTACATTAGGAGGTAAGAATCCAGCTCTTTTATGAGCTAAGATAGCCAGACTTGATGCCAGTATAGAATGTGCATGCCTTTGAGACATCCGGAGCAATAAGGAAAAGAGTGTTTTTTCCCCTATGAGAATACTGACTACATCTCTATTAAAGCTACCAGGTGGGTCTGATAAATTACAGATAAACTTGTAAATTACTTATACAAGCAGCTAAGAGATAATATTACAATGAAACAATTTACTTATTATTCATATCAGTAGATTATTGTATCTTTAGTTTGAATCACGCTGCAGAAGATATCAGCTTGAATTTGTACTGATATTAGGAAAAGCACGTACAAGCCAAAGGAATTCAGATAAAATGGAAAGGGGTGCAATGAACCAAAAGACATCATCTCAGCCTAACATTTTAAAATGTCCCATTTCATTTTGTTTTTAATACTGTGCCTGTCACATAATAAATGTTCAACATTCCCTTCCTCCCCCTATTCCTCCTTGATTTGTTTTGACAATAGTGGACAGGGAGAAGTATTTTACATCCATTATTTCAGCACAAATTTATTTTTCCTGCTTACAAGGTGCTTCCTTCTGGGTCCACAATATTCATCTTAAGGAAAATGGCACTGATGTTCCTACCCAGTCCCCATCTGGAGGAGGCTCAAGTTCCTCCACAGGGTGGGCTCCTAATGGAGAGAGTATTTCTTTAGGTTCTCTGGCCTGGGATCCAGCAGCATCTCAGTTTTTCACCGTAACACCTATCCCTATCCTCCTTCTAATGAGAAGGTGGCTGTGTGCTTTCTCTGGAATTATCAAGCAGCTTTATGGGAATAATTCAGTTTGCACCATCCTCCACATACAAACACTGAACCCTCACCACTGATATTTTCTCCAGGTTGGTTCAAGATACCGGAAACTACAATGTCTTAGTGCAGCACTTATAAACACAGCAAGTGCTAAGTAAGTTGTTGTGATAATAATGATGTTCTTTAATGTAAAAATTTCTCTGTAGCTAAGATTCAAGAAACCATTTGGCTAAATAAAGTGTTTTAAAAATCTCTTCTTGCTGAAGAAATTTTAGCTTTGACAATCTTTTTTCCACTTGAATCAAAGTCTTAAACCTTTTGCCAAAGTTGACTTCCTAACAAGTATTCCCCAAATCGATGTTGCTCCAAAAGATGATCTTGTGAGGATACTGTGTGTGTGGAGGTTCAGATAAGAAAAAAAAATAAACATCAGTAGCTGTGCTGTGGATCCCAGTTCTGTGAGTCAGTGACCTCCATAAGCCTGATAACTTGTTAGGCAAGAAAAAGAACTGTGGTGCGTGTGCAGTTAAACCCAGCAGTTTTCTGCTCTTGGTTAAGGACTGTCTCATTTTCAGTATTACCTGACTTGTCACCGGTAAGTGCTCAGAAAACTGGCTGAATAACTTGCTTGGTAGTTGGTACCTCAGTTTTCTCTTGGGAAGCCCCAAGGAAACTCAAGAGTTCCTGCTTTGCCTCTCTTTTCTATTAGAGGCAGTCACCTGGTGGCTATTATTCCTTTCTCTTGAATAATGTGTTTGAACACAAAAATTTAACCCCAGACTGTAAACTACTGGAGCAAGGACTAGAGAATAACTCTATGAATAAAGCCAGCAGTGTCTGTCCTCCGGAAGAAGAAAAACCTCTGCAGTTTGAATCAGAGGTTCACCTAGCTCAGAAACTTAGCTCTGTGAGTTTGGAGACATCACCGACCACTTCTGCACTCCAGCCAGCTTATCTGTAAAAAGCAGGGGTGACGGTAAAACATTTTGCCAAAGTTGACTCTGGATAATGACGAAAGCTTCACTGAATTGTTGTAGGGATTAGATGAGATTACGCCGAAGTGAGTGCTTCGGTGCCACAGAAAGTGATCTCTCTCCCTCTCTCTGGCTTCCTATCTTTTGATTTTATGTATCTCACTCTATCTCAGCTGACTTGGGGAATTTAATTTCATTCTTCCATTGGGAAAGAAAAAACAACAGTAACTCGCCTTCCCCGGGTGCTTTCCTTAGTGGAATGAGAATTTTACAGCCTTATAAGATTGCCTGTGTTTGCTGGAGACACAGCATGTGTTTTACTTTGTGCTTTGGACAGCTTAGTCTCTGATTATAAAATGAGAAAAAAATAATTGTCAGTTGGAGAACTTTGTATAGAATGTCTTAATACACAGGAACTCCCATCTTGCATGAAAATCTTAAGATCTTTATAAAAGGGACAGTTAATTGGGACATACTGAATGCAATATCAAGTTTGCCAACATTTATCTTTCTGTTAGCCCCTCCTCCCACCAGTATGGTTTCTGAAGTCCTGAATCGTATTTCCATGCTGTTTACTTTTTGAGAACTGAACAGGGTCTGAATTCTTGAGGAGGAATAAGCAGAGTGTAAGGGGGAGAAAGGCAAATTAAGAAAAGATTCTGGCTTCCAGTAGTTCCAGGTAATACTGAAACGCGATCCGCAGGCTTTTAAATCCCTCAGTCCTGAGAAGTTATTTCTGTGAACTGATGGATATGGACGGACTGATAGGAAGAAAATTAGTAGACACCAGCAAAATGGAAGGAGCAATTTTATAGCTGCCCCCTATATAGTGGATTTTTCTGCTTTTTAAAATAAATATTTGTTTGGACGTTTGAATACAATAGTAAGGATCAGAGGTGCACACATGCACACCAAGAATATTGACCTGAAAAAGCTTACTGAGATAACAGGAAGGAGAAATAGAAAATAAAAATTTAGGTTTGTAGTTTCAATAACGAGACTGTGGATATAGAAAACGTATAGTTTTATTCATTTAAAAATAATTTTAAAAATATAAATTATGCACACGCTTACAACAACTCAAACAACATGGCAGATGGGCTTGTAATATAAACAGAGTTGTCAGAAGTTTCCATCTCTCCCCAGCCCCAGTCCCACAGGTCAGAATCAATTCCTTTTATCTTCCCCCTACTGGACATTACCTACATTAATAATTCTGCTTGTCTAGTGGTTAATTAATTAATGTCCCTGCATGGCTAATTTTAGGCTTATGAGTTTTAGACATTTACTTTCTGCTACGACAGCTAAGAATTTCCTGCCCCGCTCTTCCTCGGAATATAGTTACATCCTTATTTCCACTTCTGTTAATTGTCTTTTAAAGTCCAGGGCTACATACCCTTTTCTAGATCCATCGCGAAGGCGGAAGTCCGGATTCCTCACTGGGAAAGGTGAGGACATCGGTGCCTCCACCCTTCCCTGAAGCACTCCTCTCCTCTTCTGCAGAGATGGATTTTTAAAAACAGATTGGGGTTGGCGGTGGGGGGGGGGGGGGGGGGGACAGCACACGGAATATTGATGCACGAGTCATATGAAAAAGATATATATATGTATGTATACCTGCCAAGTGCTGTTACATATATGTGTGTATATTAACAGCATTATGAATCCCAGACAATTGGGGCCGCTTACCGCCGTAGCTGTGACTTTAAATTCACTCACTTCTTACATCCACTAGGAAAAGAGGATTTGTTTCCCTAAAGCCTATAAAAGGGGAAAGCCTTAGGCGCAGTGGCAGCCCAGTTCCCCGCACCCTCCTGCCCTCCGGTCCCGGGCGGTCTGCGGGAGTCCCTCCTGCGCGGGCGTATGAGGCGCTAGAGGTCACCGGGGCGCGCTCCCCTCGCCAGAGACCTACACTCCTCCCGCTGCTACATTAGGCCTCATTAACAAGGCTCTGGATTCACTTTAACTTAAAAGGTAAAAGATCTTAGGTCTGATGGGGGAGTGGGGCGAGGAGAGCTCGGACTGCGACGTCGTTCGCCCGCTTCGAGGAGTTTTGAGCCCTTAGTTTGCTGCCGGGGCCCGCCCGGCGCTAGATGAAAGTGCTCGTTTACTCGGCCTAAGCCACGGTGACTCGAAGGTGAAAATGCAACTTCGCGGTGCACCGGCTCAGGGGCCTGCCTGCCGCGCCAAGGCTTCGGAAGGTCTCAGCGCGACCTCTGGGACAGGCTTTCCTCTGAGGGAACGGGAGGGGATTTGTGCCTCTGCACGTTCTTTCCTGTGGAGGGGAAAATGAAACCCTGTAGCCGTCCACTGCCGGGTAGGGATCGGGCGATGCTCGGCGCCCGAGTTCTCCGCCATTCAGTTGGAGCCCGGCTGCGGGAGCTTAGGTTCTCCGTGGGCCACATGGTCTCAGAAGAGGCCCCGCGGCCCGGGGGCGCTCGCAGTGTCGCTGGACCGGCGGGGGCGCTGGCCACGCCGTGGGCTGGGACTGGCCCAGAACGCTGGTGGCGGGTTCGGCCTCGGAGACCCGCGCAGCCGTCGGGGCATCTCAGTGCCTCGCTCCCCACCCTCTTTCCCTCCGCATCCGGCGGAGGGTTTCGGGGCGCGGGGCAGGCCTGGAGCGCCGTGAGCAGGCCGGATACGGGATACGCCAGTGACTACCAGAGCCAGCCCGGGAGCGCGCTGCCGGCGGTGACGGCTGGGCTGGGCCCCTGTCCTTGGGCCGAGTTGCCGAACTCCCTCGGGGACTTGAAGGTGAAGGGCGAGGCGCCGGCCGGGGCCGCGGGCCGAGCCAAGGGCGAGTCTCGCATCCGGCGCCTTCCAGGTGGGGCGAAGGTCGAGCGCCAGAGGCTGGCAAGGGACCCCCGCCCAGCTTGACGCCCAGCTGCGCCCGACGCCGGTGGAGGCGGAGCGTGGGGAACCCAGGCGCCGGGAACCCCGGACGTGGGAGGGCTGGGCTTCTGCGCCGGGAGACGCCGGGCTCGGCGAACATCGTGAAGAACCTGACGGTGGCTCTACCTCCGAGAACTCTCTTGTGTTTAGCGATTCTCAAATTTAGTGTTTCCGTTTTGGGAAACTTGACCGGCAAGTGCAGACTCGTCTTGGGAGCTGGAGATGACATTAAATAAAAAGGTTGAAAACCAAATTGTTAATTATCTCCAGGTATAAACGATAACACAAAATTTTGCAGTCTTGGGAGAAAGGTTTTAATGTGCCGCCTAATTAGGCCAGGTTCTGCAAAAACAAAACGAAACAACCCTATTCCAAGTTAAAAAGAATGCCCCTATTCCAGGTTAAAAGAAAAAAAAGTTGTATTCCTTGTTCATTTATTGAGTAAGGAATTGAGAGATGGGTGCTGAGTTATTACAGATTCAAACTGCTCGCCACAAATGGAGCTAGAAATACATTTAACAGCCTTTCAGGAAAACGCCCAAAGCTTTAGAATTTCAAGCTAGCCTGGTTGCAATCTAGAGCTCTTGTTTGTTGCTGAAGTTTGGGAGAGGATGGCCTCTACCTGTGCACACATCGAGTTAATTTTCCAGAGTCTTTTGAAGTTAACAGGGAGTGGCTTTTCTGTTTGTTTATTTTTTGAGACAGGGTATCCTTCTGTCGCCCAAGCTGGAGTGCAGTGGTGCATCCCAGCTCAGTGCAACCTGGACCTCCTGGGCCCAAGGGATCCTCCTGCCACTGCCTCCCAAAGTGCTGGGATTATAGGCATGTGCCACCGCGCCTGGCCTGTTTTTTGCTTTTAAGAGAAGGAATAACATGGCTCTGTCGCCCAGGCTGGAGTGCAGTGGCGCGATCTCGGCTCATTGCAACCTCTGCCTCCCGGGTTCAAGCGATTCTCCTGTCCCAGCCTCCCAAGCAGCTGGGATTACTGGCGCGTGCCACCGCTCCCGGCTAATTGTTTTATTTTTTAGTAGAGACGTGGTTTCGCTGTGTTGGCCAGTCTGGTCTTGAACTCCCGCCTTGGCCTCCCCAAGTGTTGGGATTACAGGCGTTAGCCACCGCGCCCGGCCTGTTTTTTGCTTTTAAGAGAAGGAATAAAATGGCCCGAGTTTATTTAATCAAACCAGTGTAAAACCCTTTATATTCTGCATTATAGCTTTATGTAAAACCTATTTCATAAAAATGTAAGCAGCATATGAAAACAGTTTCCCTGCTCCAGTCCCAACTTCAGATATTCAGATATATGTCCTGTGTTCCCTTGAACACATTTTCTTTCTTTCTTTCCTTTTCTTTTCTCCTTTCCTTTCCTTTCCTTTCCTTTCTTTTCCTTTCCTTTCCTTTCCCTCTCCTTCCTTCCTTCCCTCTCTTTCTCTCTTCTGTTTTTCTTTTTTTGAGATGGAGTCTGCCTCTGTCACCACGCTGGAGTGCAGTGGTGCGATCTCGGCTCACTGCAACCTCCGTCTCCCGGGTTCAAGCACTTCTACCTCAGCCTCCCGAGTAGCTCGGATTACAGGCGTCCGCCACCAGGCCCAGCTGCTTTTTGCATTTTTAGTAGAGACTGGATTTCACTACGTTGGCCAGGATGGTCTGGAACTCCTGACCTCAGGCGATCTGCCCAACTCTGCTTCCCAAAATTCTGGGATTACAGGCTTGAGCCACCGCGCCCAGCCGCACACATTTTCTATTTACAGTCATACAAAGGAGTTTCTCCCCTCAACCCCCCATGGGATCGCATTTTCCTACTATTCTGAAACTTGCTTTTTCAGTTTACAGTACACATTTGGCGGTCTTGTATTCCTAGAAGATGGACTTCGATTTACCGGTTGATGGTCTTCTCCACTCTTCCGTGGGGTCAGCCCCACTTGTCCCGTCTCCAGTCCAATGTCAGTTTGTGACTTAATCTTTTACATCGTGTACAGTCTGAGTCCTGAGACCCCCTCACATATGCGCAAATTGAGTTTATGCACAGAACAGATAGTACCTGTACTTAAATGTAGACTCACTGGGGAGCACGTTTCACTCCATAAGAAAAGGGGTAAAAATTGTGCACACCATAATTGCAATATTTTGCAAAACCGGTATTTTCTTTATCTCAGGGGTGCTGGCAGAGAGAGATGCATAGAAAACTCTGGGTGGGTTACTTCCTCCCGGAGCATTGCCCCTCCGTTGCCTGCTTACCTGGGTAAGTGCTGGTCTGCGTGGATGGCTTATTGGCATTTCCGGGACCCTCATGTCATAAGGCTAAGACCTAAGAAGCTGATTCTGTCCAGGAGGTGAGATCTGCCCCGATAATCGTAGGCTGATGGGGTCGCTGCTCTGGCGTCATAGTTAATGTTAACTCCCACTCACACTGTGTTCGTCTGGGTGATAAAGTGTGTGGGGCGCCTCTTTGCAGGCTTCCTGTCCTCTTGGGAGATGTCTGCGCTTTGTGAGTTTGGGAAACAACTGGGTACGCAGCGAGGTGGGCGCGGGAGGAGCAGCTGCCTTCCTCCGGGAGGCGGCGCAGCGCGGGGGTCTTGAGGGACCAGGTCAGCGACCAGGACCGGCCCCCAACCGTTGGTGGCCGCGTAGCCCTGGGCAGCCTGGGCCTGCCTTTCCCCGCGCAGGGCTTTCCCTCCTGCCAGTCGCTGCCCCGCACGTGGCTCTGGTCGTACTCCCGCTCCACCACCACTGCTGCTCTCGCCCTGCGTCCCCGTTTGATCGTGTGGAGCCGGACCCCGCCTTCCTCGCCCTGCGCTGCCCCAGGCCTGCCCCGCACCATCAGCTAAGCGCAGGTCTCTACTGCAAGCCCGCAGCCCCCCTCATCGCTGGGCCTACTGGCGACCCCCTGCGCCGTGAGCGTGAACTGTGGGCGATGAGCTCGCCCGGGGCGGGCGGCGCGCGCGGTTTCCAGATGCAGCCGCCGCAGCAGCAGCTGATGCCGCCTCCAAAGACGCGCTCTGCTGGACGGCGCTGACCCCACGCAGCCCGCCGAGTCTCCTGGGAACAGCCCAGGCGCCGGTGCCGACTTTAACCTCTCTGCTCAGGCCTCTGAGTTGCGTTACCAGTTTACCATGTATTACTAAGGCTGACAGAATATAGGAAATATTCCTGTCTTTCTCAGAAGGAACTTTCCAGTAAAGATAGCGTTTAATATTGTTAACGTCTCAAAGGAGGCAGTGAAAAATGTGCTCAGCTTAAGCATATGCAAAGTCAGTCTATTTCCATTTTCTACTTCTGCACATTATTTTTTGCGTTAAAGTTTGATCATTTTAAAAGTGGAAAATTAATGGGCAGTGGCAGAAACCGCTTTTTTCCCCCAAAAGTAATCTTCTTCCAACTAGTTTTAAACATTTTACTAATAATTATTGAGTATCTTCTACATTTTAAGTCATTATTTTAAAGTTCTTGGTTATTGACATGTTGTAAATTTGAAAAACAAAATTTTTCTTAAAAAAATTGTGTGTGTATGTAGATTTTATATTCTGCAAAATTAAATGAAGTGTGTGTGTATTATTCAGGGCCCCGCAGGAAACAGCTAACATACTTAAAGGGTGCCCGAAGAAAGATCGTGAATGGTCTATATATGTGAATCCATCTCAGGACTGGAAGCACCCAGGGCCCCAGGCGCTCAAAGCTGCACTCATCAGGCCTGACTAGGATGATGGCAAAGTAGTCCCTGGAGCCCACGATGACTGTGGCTTTAGGAGTTCTGCCAGCCAGGAGCTCTGACCTTGAAGCTAATGCTGAATGTGGCTCAGAAAGATGGGACTAGGAAATAAATCCCGGAGAAAATCCTGTTGCCCACCTGGTTTCCTGGCCAAACCTGACCCCCAAACCAGAGGACAGGAGGCCAGTGGACGCAGGAACCCGGAGAGTAGGGGGAGAGGGCATATGCTGGAGACACCCAGGTGGAAAGGGCCAGGCTTTCCTTTAAGCAGCTCCATGGGAGGACGTTTAGCAGAGCACCGCCATATTATGGGTGCGGTGCCATATTATGGGTGCGGTGCGGAGCGTCAGGGATGGGAGGAGGGAATCTTAGCTGCTGCTCTTCTCATTCTCAAGAACTTTATGGCCCAGGTGGGGACCCAACAAAAAATGAGTAACAATACAACATTGTCGGGTGGAACTTTCCTTCCCTACTGTCTCTGGTTGACATTACTTCCTAGAAAGGTTGGGTGACACCCTCTTAGGAGCTTGTGTTTTGTCCCTTAAATGTTAGAAGTTTGAAATACTAGTTTCTGAGGAGGCTTTTCAAAGGTTGGGATAGATTAGTACCTGCGGAATGAGCTAATAAAAATGGATTAATACATGCCATTCTCCATGATAAATGTAGAGTGTATATCTTGCTATTTTTCATCCTACTTATTTAAGACTTTGAATGAGCTTGGCTATTTTCAGACCAAAAATTAGCTATGGTTTTCAAAAGAGCTTTGTAATGTTTGAGTGCTTTTCCCTGGAGTCAGGAACGTGGATGTAGGGTGAATGATTTCTGTAGAGGATTTCTAAAATTGTTTTTTCAGGAAGCATGTTTGTGATCAAAGGTGCAACTCCACTCCCTGGATTCATGTTAAATAAATTTTGAAATGAAATACCGTAGGCTAGGTGCAGTGGCTCACGCCTGTAATCCCAGCACTTCGGGAGGCCAGCCTGACCAACGTGGAAAAACTCCGTCTCTACTAAAAATACAAAGTCAGCTGGGCGTGGTGGCGCATGCCTGTAATCCCAGCTACTTGGGAGGCTGAGACAAGAGAATCACTTGAACCTGGGAGGCGGAGGTTGCAGTGAGCCGATAGCGCCATTGTACTCCAGCCTGGGCAACAAGACTGAAATTCCATCTCAAAAAAAGAGAAATACTGTAATACCCACATGACCAGCACTGTATTGCTGTTTAAGAACTGATGACCAGCACTGTATTGCACTTGAAGAATTGGGAACAGAGCTCCCCGTTTGTCCTCTCAGATGGTATGCGACCATGGCAGTTGTTGCTGTTTCCCAGAAGAACTTTGGTTTTTCTTTGGAGAACTTGCCCTTTCAGCATCGTCAGTCATGAGGTCTGGGTGGAGGTCACTCGGGTAAGCCCGGCATGTCTCAAGCTTGTTGGCATTACCCATCCCCCTACCCCCCGCTGTTATCCAGTTAAAGGACAGATGTGACTCAGAAGGCGGGTGGATCACCTGAGGTCAGGAGTTTGAGACCAGCCTGACCAACATGGAGAAACCCTGTCTCTACCAAAAATACAAAAATTAGCTGGGTATGGTGGCGGGTGCCTGTAATCTCAGCTACTCGGGAGGCTGAGGCAGGAGAATCGCTTGAACCCAAGAGGCGGAGGTTGCGGTGAGCCGAGATTGTGCCATTGCACTTTAGCCTGGGGAACAGAGCGAGACTCCCATCTTAAAATAAATATATAAATAAACAAACAAATAAGAGAGTGACTGGAAGCAGCCCTCCTTGAACACAGTGGGGGTGACGGTCCATAACCAATGCAGCCATTTTCATGAGAGTTGGGCCAGGAGGTTACCGGTGGAGAATGGACACAAAGCCAAGCAAGGACACAGAGAACCTGGATCCCAGGTGACAATATCAAGGCTCCCAGGGGGTGAGCTGTACCTCTGACTACTTCAGTTATGTGAGCGAATTCAGTTCATTTACTGTGAGTTCATTTTCTTTTCACTTGAAACAAAGGGATTCATAACAGATAACCAGGGGACAGGGCAGGCTGGAGCAGTGATTGCTATTCCACTGGCTGGCACAAGGAAGTACCAAATATGGAGTCTCCTTGGACCGCTGGCATTTGCATTGCCTGAGATCATCCAGAAATGCCGAATCTCAGACCATCGCTGCACTTCTGCTTTAGACTGGTCCAGAACAGTACTTCTCAAATGAATGTGCATGCAGATCTTCCTGGGATCTTGCTAAAACTGAAGTTCCAAGATTCTGCACTTCTAACAAGTTCCCAGGCTAGGCTGATGGATCATACTCAGAGAGCAAAGCCCTGGTCTACACTTACTTCATAGGGATCGTTCATTTTTTTTTTTTTCCCGAGACGGAGTTTCGCTCTTGTTGCCCAGGCTGGAGTGCAATGGTGTGGTCTCGGCTCACCGCAACCTCCACCTCCCAGGTTCAAGCTATTCTCCTGCCTCAGCCTCCTGAGTAGCTGGGATTACAGGTGCACGCTGCCACCACGCCTACCTAATTTTGTATTTTTAGTAGAGATGGGGTTTCTCCATGTTGGTCACGCTAGTGTCGAACTCCCAACCTCAGGTGATCCACCTACCTTGGCCTCCCAAAGTGCTGGGACTACAGGCGTGAGCCACCGCGCCTGACCTTAGGGACCATTCTTAACCTAAAACACTTGAAGTTCAGGGACGGACACTGAAGATTCATTTCAGAAAGTCACTAGATGAGAATCTTGGGTCATTTCTCCTCTGCTCCTTACCTCGGCACAGCCTGTCCTCCTGACTCACCAGGGTCCTCTTTCTTTTCTCCAAAGTCTTATCAATGATCTAGTTAGATCCAGACTGACATGAGCTGACAACACAGACACACTGTTGGCAGGCGGCAAGCAGCCCCGGCTTCCTCATGCATTTCCACTGGCCTCACTGCCAAATTCATTATTGCTCATCATTTCAAGAATCTGTCTCTGGTTTGCTTGTCTGTCTTACTAGATTAG
Organism: Hylobates moloch; assembly: GCF_009828535.3. NCBI lineage: Eukaryota > Metazoa > Chordata > Mammalia > Primates > Hylobatidae > Hylobates > Hylobates moloch. Next base: position 45,170,653 of record NW_026652284.1, on the reverse strand, counting down.
AGTCAGGCTCTTGCTGTAACACAACATACTGAATTAGATACTGAGTTTCTACCTTCTATAAACCAATGATTCTCAAAGCAGGTTGCACACTGCAATCAGTGGAAGCTTTAAAAAAAAGACAGGCTTGGTCTGGCCCCTTGAAATTCTGACTTAATTGGTTTTGCCTGCAGTCAGGGTGTTTCAGTTTTAAAATCTCTCGAAGTGCTGCTAATTGCTGCCATAAGTAGATGAACATATTGATATCACAGAGCTACCTGAGAAGTTAGTTACTTATTTAGGTATTTATTTCATCAAATATTTATTGAACATCTATTATGTGCCAGACACTATACATTGTCTTCAAAGATAAGACACATACATTCCCTGTCCTAAAGGAGCCTGTCATCCTGTAGAAGGGAAAGGTGTATAGACAAATAATTGTAATGGTGTGTTCAATGCAATGAAAAATATAAAAAGTATCCTTTGGCAAAAGGCAGAGTGGTGGATTCCATGTAACGGGGCATGGGATAAAGGTAACTATGGCTGACAGTAACTGAGCATTACTATGGAAGAGGAAGGCCTCCAGAGAGTGCTGATGTGTGTGTGAGGCCTTGAAAGAGGAGAGAACCCAATAAGGAAGGTGAGTGGGAGATGGGATGGGGAAGGTTTTTCTGGGTTGAGGTTGGGGGATTTGGGGATGAGATGGTGGAGGAGCTGAGGGGGCTCCCTTCTGTTTTCTTTGTAAAATCAGAGTGGGGTGAAGATCTGAGAGGGCACAGTGGTGGGTGTTGGGAGGGGCAGGGGCATTGGCAGGGGTGGGCCTGAGGAAAGCAGTGAGCTCTGTTCTGCAACATTGAAGGCCCTGATAAAGGTGAGTTCATAGATCGGCATCCCTCTTCAGGGTCTTGTGAGCAGAAGCTCCCATATAAACAGAAATGAGACTATAGGATTCATCCAGAGCTGTGTTTTCAGCAGCAGGGGTGAAGGCAGACAAGAGGGCCAGAGTGTTGGTGAGACTGGGGTTCGAGAGTTCCAAGTTCCATATGGAGGAAGTGAGATCTGAAGAGAGCTTGGGAAAAAGGGAGGGAGAAGCTGGGATGACAGGAGAAAGTATCAGAGGGGAATTTCAGAGACAAGTAGGTCAGGGTGACCAAAATGTGCAGGGTGGGCTGCTGAGGGGGTAACGGTCACTGGAGTTGTGGAGCTCTGGGACGTGGATGCTGAAACCCCCCATGGTGGGGCGGGGGAGGAAGACTGTGATCCTCTCTGTACATGGTTCAAGAGATGCCCACCAGTGGGTCCACCCAGAGGGGAAGGCAAGTCTAGTGGGAGTGGATTTGAAGAAATCATTCAGGAGGGGGAGGTAAAAGAGAACACGGGGACACGGCACTGAAATGCAAAACAGCAATGGAGAAACAGGAAAATCCTTGGGAAAAAGGACAGAGGTTCCTAGTGATAAAAGGAAGCCTTACACATCCCTCTGAAAGCTGGATTTTTTTTTTTTTAATTTAGGGGTAAAAGACCTAGAGTTCTGAAACTTTGCTAGAGGCAACAGTGGAACTGTTGCTACCAGCTCAAGGCCAACCTAGACAGCATCTCTTATCAACTCTGTAATTGATAGCTGGCTTTACAGATAAATGATTTCAACAGTGCACTCCTGCTGAGAACTTCCAGTTAGAATTAATTGATCTTGATCACTGGGTGCTAAACTTCAAAAATCATTATTAAAAAAATTCTGCCCAACAGCTCCATATTGATACCTTGAGGCAAAGCCCCATTCATCTGGCATCAATTACAGTTCTGCTCAGCCTGGAGGGATGCCTGACTTCCCACACTTGACCTTCCTCTCCCCTCCCCCAGACCCTAGAACCTTCCCTTATCTTATTACTGAGCATTAGGGCCAGGTTCTCTATCTGACAGCACAAGGACAACACCCAATGTCAAGAGGAGCACCATCTGACCCAAGATATAATGGAACTTAAGAAGGTGGCTGGCTTTCCCTAAATTTCTCACTAGAGGAGGGGGGGATGCACCTGGGGTGCTGGAAACATGCATGCTGGGGTCCTCCTGGAGCCCTCCTCCTCCAGAGAAGTCCAGTGATCTCCAAAAACAGGGCACACAGACCCTGCAAGATGCGCCCCCTACTTGGAGAGAGACAGAGCCTCCCAAAGACCTTCAAGGACAGAACCCGAGTTCACCAGTCAATGAACGCCGGGAGCATCGTCAGACCCTCTGCAGCCAATGCTGGTGTGAAGGTGGAGTCAGTTCTTTCTTGGAAGTTTATTACCAGCGGCGGCTGCGACGTCCATGTTTGCAGAGGAAGGGAGGCCTTCCTCTTCCCAAGTGGATCCTACATCCCGTTCCACTCACTCCACTCAGGAGAATCAAAAAAGAGGAAGATAGGGCTTTTTGCCTTCCTTTTCCCAGCTTTTCTTTCTGGACTGTCTCACTCGGGCTTTTGCTGAACCATACACCCCAGAACCATCCAAGAGCACAAGGGCTCTGTGCCGTGGGGGAGTCTCCAGATGCGGTTATATACAGTGTGGGCCAGCACACCCACTCCCGTTACTCATGCAGTTTGGCCCTGGTTGAATGCATGAACAATCTCTTCCAGGCACTCCCTGTTTTCACTTCCCGCTGCCCACAGGGCCCCTCCTCTGTCTGACCCTTGGGGGTCAACATCCTTTCTAGCTAATCCACCCCGCTTCCTCCCTCAGGCCAGGCTGGAGGCTGTTTTTTAACTTCAGGGGTTCCTGAAGAAGAGCTTCCTCTGCCCCTTCACGATCACATCAAACACATGGATTCAGGGTCTTGAGATTTGAAGATTTAAAAGCAGAAAGAGCAGTGTGAGTCCAAACCGTGGGAAGGAACATGATGAAAGAGGCTGGACTTGAAATATCCACCAGCAAAGGTGGGCAAAGGGCCGCCTCAAACAGGGAGAAATGGGAACACCTCGCATTCTGGGTGCCCTAGACAGCAGCCTGAGCAGCTGGAGCAGGGGCGTAGGGGTGTCTGAGGGGCTCTGGTGAGAGTTCGTGCAAGTAGCATACTCAGGAAGAGTGGGCGCTGCACAGGTGACAGAGCTGGGTCCCTCATTTTGAGAGCCCCCTAGCTGGGTCTGTGACCTGGGGCCAGCCCCAACCACTCGGAAGGTCTGTTTCCTCCCTGTAAAATGCGGGTAATTATATTAAATAACTAACTGCAGAGTCACTGTAAGGATTGGAAATATTTGCACAGTGCCTGCCTGAATGATGGTATTGGGAGGAGACCTGTGTACCTGAGTTCCTCTGACCTGATATTTCCACGGGAGCTGGGGGGCAGCTGATGAGGAAGAAGCTTCTGCCTCACCAGCCCAATTCTGTACTGAGCAATGCAGCCTGAGCCTCCGAGTGACCACCCTCTCCTGAGCAGTCATAATTCATTGGGACAGAAACACAAAACGGTTTTTTCTCAAAGTATGGCTTTAACCATGCTCTCTTAAATCTCCCTGTCTTGCTCTTTAATGATCCCTTGAGAAGATTTTATTACTTTTTACTTTTATTTTTTAAAATCTAACTGTATTTATTTGAAAACTAAGAATGCAAAAAGTCAACTCGCTGTAAAACGTCAAACATAGTTTAAATCTTATCCCTTTTATTCCCTTCCCTAAAGGTTTAAACTGGTACCCTATCTACCAGCCATGGAGGAGGAGGGACACTCTGCCTTACAGATATCCCTTCTCCCCTCCCTCTCTAAGGCAGGCTCTTGCTGTGTGTGTGTTAGACTGGGGTGTGGAGGAAGGAGAGGGAAAGGGACAAGGGTCATTTTACTTACCTGGTAGCCGCTGCTGTACTTATCTCTGGTGCTTCTCTGCAGGTCATTTACTAGACTAATATCCCTTATGTGGCAGGGTCCAACTCATGGGCCACATGGGATGCTTTAGAAGGTGCTGCGGGCCACCAAACTGCCTACTTCCTGGGAGATGGGCTGCGGCTGGCCACTTCCACATCCACCTGCCCATCCTGGGCAGCAAGCCCACAGCTCTGTGCTCAGGTGCCCTCACCTGGAAGGCAGTTTTCTCTGTGGCGCACTGGCAAGATGACTAGGGCCTGATCACTTTGCATGGTGCCCACTCTACACCAGGAAGATCCATGCACTCTGGAAGGTAGTGAGATGGCCCCTACTGCCCCTCTCCCAGCCCTGTCACTTCACCTCAAATTCTTTTTTTCTTTCAAATTTGATTCTTAGACATCAGATCAGAAACCAAAGTTCAACTCTCCTTCATTGCATTCCCTGAAACATCTGTCTTTCTTTTTTTTTGTTTTGAGACAGAGTCTTGCTCTATTGCCCAGGCTGGAGTGCAGTGGCATGATCTTGGCTCTCTGCTAACTTTGCCTCCCAGGTTCAAGCGATTGTCCTGCCTTAGCCTCCTGAGTAGCTGGGACTACAGGAGCGCACTATGACGCCCAGCTAATTTTTGTATTTGTAGTAGAGACAGGCTTCACTATCTTGGCCAGGCTGGTCTCTAACTCCTGAGCTCAAGTGATCCAACCACCTTTGCCTCCCAAAGTGCTGGGATTATAGGTGTGAGCCACCATGCCCAGCCTGTCTTCCTTTTCAGAAATTATTTAACCTACAATTATTTATTATGTAATTTATAAAACATTCAAGGACTGGGTGTGATGGCTCACACGTGTAATCCCAGCACTTTGGGAAGCCGAGGTGGGTGAATCACCTGAGGTCAGGAGTTCGAGACCAGCTTGGCCAACATAGTGAAACCCTTGTCTCCACTAAAGATGTGAAAATTAGTCTGTAATCCCAACTATTTGAGAGGCTGAGGCTGGAAAATTGCTTGAACCTAAGAGGCAGAGGTTGCAGTGAGCAGAGATCATGCCACTGCACTCCAGCCTGGGCAACACAGCAAGACTCCATCTCAAAAAAAAGACATTCAAAATTACACAGTGTAATAGCATACCACCCATCATAAGAAACAAACATCTTCTACAGTTGATCCTTTGTATTCCTTTGTATAATACTACATCTGAACTGTGTTTGTAGTGATTCTTTATTTGCATGTGAAAGAAACCCAACTCTGACTGGACTAATAAAAAGAAAGGAAGTATTGGCTATGTAATTAAGCCACAAAAAGGGCAGGTAGACCTTTTTCTTCTTTTCGATTTTTTTTTGTTTAGTTTTGAACCTTTAATGATAATATATATGCATACTGCTGGGCTATAGAACACTGTGTTTGGTTTGTCTTTGGGTCAAGGGTTGGGGATGCGCATGGCAGCACTAGTGAACAGGGTCTACATCAACAAAGATACACGTGGTCATAAAGCAAGAAACTGGTGCCTGGCATGGTCAACTTTCATTTCCTCATCACTCAATAGCATGTTGGGGTCCCCACGGCTGATGTGGGACAGATGTCTGGACTCTGCAAATTGCAGGGTGTCCTCTAACACATCCAGCTAGAGAAGCATGTGGTGCATCTCCCTTGGAAATTTCTCATAATGCTCATACCCCTGAATCAGCCCTTTGGAAACCTCGAGCAGGTCCAAGGTCTTGGCTGCTTCCAGGAGTGCTGCCCACTCCATCGTGGGTAGCATACACAGGTGTTGAACTTTGTAGGGTTGATATGGACCTTGGTGTAGTAGGGAGGTGGAGGGGGAAGCCACAGGGCCCCATCCCCTGCACATGGGAGCTCAGCCGATTGTGGGGTGAGCAGTTTCAAGTCACCTCATTAGCTCTTGCCAGGCCAGAAGTGGAACAGTCCTCTTTTCTCTTCTGAGCTTCTGTTGGCCTGTTGGCGTCATTCTTTTGGGCTGTGGATCCCCAATATACTGGATCCATTGGGACAGCTCTTTCCAGCCTCATCGCTAGATAGGGCATCTGCCCTCCACCAGCTCCAGACAGAAAAATGCAGGGGAAGTCATATGCCTATCACTGAATCAATTATTGTGTGTAGGGGGACCAGGTATTGCATTAGACTGAGCCTGGTTTTTTAGGGTTAGGTATTTTATTTTTAGAAAAATTGAGAAAGAATGCTTGGTACTACTTAGTATCCACTGTATAGATCCACTCAATTCTTTAAAATGCTTCATTGTATTCTGCTTCAGGGCTGTGCTGTTATTTGGCCAATCTCTATTAATGGATATTAAAGGTGTTTCCATATGGAATCAATCTAGGTTCCAATCAATGGTGGGTTGGATGAAGAAAATGTGGAACATGCACACCATGGAATACTATGCAGCCATAAAAAAGAACAAAATCATGTCCTTTATAGCAACATGGATGCAGCTGGAGGCCATTGTCCTAAGCAAATTAACACAGAAACAGGAAACCAAATGTCACATGTCCTTACTTACAAGTGGAAGCTAAACTTTGGGTATACATGGACATAAAGATGGGAACTTAGACCCTGAGGACTCCAAAATGGAGAAGGGAGGGGAGCAAGGGCTGAAAAACTTCCTAATGGATACTGTGTTCACTATTCAGGTGATGGGTTCAACAGAAGCCCAAACCCCAGCGTCACACAGTATACTCTCGTAACAAACCTGTATGTGTACCCTCTGAATCTAAAATAAAAAATAAATTTAAATAAGAACTTAAATGGACTGGGTGTGGTGGCTCACCCTGTAATCCCAGCACTTTGGGAGGCTGAGGCAGGTGGATGGCTTGAAGCCAGGAGTTTGAGACCAGCCTGGCCAACATGGTGAAACCCCATTTCTACTAAAAACACAAAAATTAACCAGGCATGGTGGCACATGCCTGTCATTCCAGCTACTCAGGAAGCTGAGGCAGGAGCATCACCTGAACCCGGGATGCGGAGGTTGCAGTCAGCAGAGATCACCCCACTGGGTGACGGAGCAAGACTCTGTATCCAAAAAAGGAAAAAATAAAATAAAATAAATAGTCTCCATTTTTTTCTTGATATGAACAATGCTTTCCATAACATTCTTTTATTTTTGTAAGCATGCGTCCATATTTTTTATAAGACAAATTTCCAGAGGTGGAATTGCTGCCAAATGGTATGCGGGTGGATCACGAGGTCAGGAGATCGAGACCATCCTGGTTAACATGGTGAAACCTCGTCCCTACTAAAAATACAAAAAAAAAAAAAAGAAAGAAAATTAGCCGGGCATGGTGGCGGGCGCCTATAGTCCCAGCTACTTGGGAGGCTGAGGCAGAAGAATGGCGTGGACCCGGGAGGCGGAGCTTTCAGTGAGCCGGGATTGCGCCACTGCACTCCAGCCTGGGCTACAGAGCGAGACGGTCTTAAAAAAAAAAAAAATTGATATTGCCAGGTTACTTTCTAGTTGCACTCTACCAGTAGTTCACAACAGTGTTGGTTTTTCCATACTCCCACCAACATCAAAGTCTTGGTTAACTTGTGCTATGTAACAAGCTTCTGAAAACTTAGTGATTTGAAACCAACAACCACTTATTTGCCCACCATTCCATGGATCAGCAATTTAGGCAGGGCTCAGATGGGATGGCTCACCTATGTTGACCATAGTGCCCCAGTTTTACAGTCAGCTGGAGGTCAGTGACCTCGCTCACATGTCTGGCAGTTGGCTGGCTGTTAGGTGGAGTGATGGAGACAACTAGGTCATTTGTATTTGTCAGTCAGCATGTTGTTGGTGGCCAATGGGTTCCCAACAACTGGAAGACGCAAGTTCCATTGCATCAGTACTTTTCAAGCCTGCATTTGGGTAATATTTGCTAATATCCCTTTAGCCAAAGCAAGCCACTTGGTCAAGCCAGGATCCATGGGGTGGAAAATAAGCTATACCTCTTCATGGGACAAACTGCAAAATATTGTGGTCATTTTTGTAATCTATCATAGCTAGGTTATATCATTTTGTTAATCTTGGTCAATATGACTGGTAAAAAATGAAATAATCTTTTCTTAAATTTTACTGTTATGATTGATCATTTTTTCCCAATTTGTGTCCATCATTTTAATTTGTTATATAACTTGAGTGTCTGTATTTTTGTTTAGGGTTTTGTTTTGTTTTCCACTAAACCGAAATATGATTTTTGTCATATATTAACTTTCTCATATATACTTGGATTTGATTTACTCTGCATCCTCTATATTTTTCTGTACCTTATTTGTTACTTCCTGAAAATATTTTCAATGTCTTCTTTTTTTTTTTTTTTTATTCAGACAACAGGGTCTTGTTAAGTTGGCCAGGCTGGCCTTGAGCTCCTGGGCTCAAGCAATCTTCTTACCTCAGCCTTATGGGTAGCTGGGATCACAGGTGCTGCCACCATGCCGGGCTCCTATTTACTATTCTTATTTTAAAATTTCTTTTTCTGGCCGGGCATGGTGGCTCACGCCTGTAATCCCAGCACTTTGGGAGGCCAAGGTGGGTGGATCACCCAAGGTCAGGGATTTCAGACCAGCTTGGCCAACATGGTGAAATCCTGTCTCTACCAAAACTACAAAAATTAACTGGGCGTGGTGGCAGGTGCCTGGTCACAGCTACTTGGGAGGCTGAGGCAGGAGAATTGCTTGAACCTGGGAGGTGGAGGTTGCAGTGAGCTGAGATCGCGCCACTGCACTCCAGCCTGGGCGACAGAGCAAGACCCTGTACCCCTCTCCCTAAATTTATTTTTCTATTAATTAACTTTTATTATTCTATTTAAAGCTAAAATCATACTTATCCAGCTTGAAAATAATTGGAATTTAAATTGGAATGATAGTACATTTGTAGCTTACTTTTGGTAAAATATATATTTTTATGATTCATTCCCATCTCATATTTCCTAGCCTGGTCTAGAGATTCAGTGCAATCCCTATTAGAATGCCAATTGCTTTTTCTTGCAGAAAAGACAGCTTGATCCTAAAATTCTTATAGAAATACAAGGGTCCTCAAATAGCCAACACAATCTTGAAAAAAAAAAAGTTGGAAGATTTCTATTTCCTGAGTTCAAAACTTAATACAAAGCCACCGTCTGATACTTACAACTCAACAATAAAAGGACAAATAACTCAGTTTAAAAATGGGCAAAGATTTTGAATAGACTATTTTTTATACTGTCTTTGTCTGGTTTTTGGATTGGGGTAATATTAGTTTCATAAAATGAATTGGGAAGTCTTTCCTATTTTTTGGAGGAGATTGTGTAGAATTGGTGTTACTTCCTTTTGGATTGTTTGAGAGAATTTTCCTGTGAAGCCATCTGTGCCTGGAGATTTCCTTTTTGGGAGGTTTTTAAATTATAGATTCAATTTCTTCAACAGTCATAGGATTATTCAAATAATCTCTTTTATATTAAATGGTATTTTGTGATTTTCAAAGAAGTGGTCTATTTGATCTAAGTTGGTAAATTTACGGTTATAGAATAGTTCATAGTATTCACTTACTATCCTGTTGATATCTGCAGTGTCTGCAGTGATATTCTGTTTCATTCCTGATATAGTAATTCGTATCTTCTCTCTTTCTTTGTCAGTCTTGCTAGAAGTTTGTAACTTTTATAGAGTTTTTCAAGGACCCAGTTTTTGCTTTATTGTTTTTCTCTATTGTTTTTCTGGTTTCGATTTTATTGATTTTTTGTTTTTCCCTGCCCCCCCCACCCTTCCTCCCTCCCTCCCTTCCTTCCTTCCTTCCTTCCTTCCTTCCTTCCTTCCTTCCTTCCTTCCTTCTTTCCTTCCTTTCTTCCTTCCTTCTTCTTGCTCTGTCACCCAGGCTGGAGTGCAGTGGCACAATCATAGCTCATTGCAACCTTGAACTCCTGGGCTCAAGGGATTCGTCCACCTCAGTCTCCCAAGTAGCTGGGACTACAGGCAAATATCTCAAAAAAAAAATCATTCTACCATAAAGACTCATGCACATAAATGTTTATTATGCACTATTCACAATAGCAAATACATGGAATCAACTTAAATGCCCATCAATGACAGATTGGATAAAGAAAACGTGGTGTATATACACCAGGGAATGCTATGCAGCTGTAAAAAAGATGAGATCATGTGTTTTTGTAGGAACATTAATGGAGCTGGAGGCTATTATCCTCAGCAAACTAATGTGGGAAAAGAAAACCAAATACTGCATATTCTCACTCAAAAGCTAAATAATGAGAATTCATGAACACAAAGAAAGAAACAACAGACACTGAGGTTTACTTCAGGGTGGAGGGTGAAAGTTGGGAGAGGAGCAGAAAAGATAACTATAGGGCTTAATACCTGTGTGATGAAATAATCTGTACAACAAATCCCTGTGACGTGAGTTTACCTGTGTAACAAACCTGCACATGTACCCCTGAACCTAAAATGAAAAAAATTAGCTTGTGACTTTGCTAGCTCACTTATTAGTTCCAATAGCCTTATTGGTAGATTATTTGAGATTTTCTTTGTAGACCCATATGTCATCTGTGAATAAGGACAGTTTTAATTCATCTTTCCACATTTATATGCCCCCCTTTTTTTTCTCATCTTACTGAGCTGGTGAGGGCTTTCTGTACAGTCTCAAAAAGGAGAAACACCCAAGAGTCTTCCTTCTTTTTTTTGGTGACATGACTCGTTGGTAAGTCATCTCCCAAGAGGATGAAAGTACATTTTTAATTACTAGACTCTGCCTCGTTGACACACACCTTTGGAGGCAATCAAACAACCTTAGTTTGAGAAGGGAGTAGAGTGAACTTTGGTAGTGTGAGAACTGAAAAAGTGAGTGACTCAACACTTGTAGTGGCTCATCTCCCAGAATGAATGCCCAGTGATTATGGGTCCCTGACAGACTCTAAACATGTCTTCGGGGAAGATGGGCTCAGAGAAGAATGGACATTCATTGAACTGAGAGGATAGGGCTCTTAGGCTGCAACATGGCAAATATGGTGAGAAAGTCTTTGCATCATGTGTGGCTCTGAGGAAATGGAGGCATACAGGGGCAACATCTAACTTCAGAAGTCCTGGCCAACCAGTGCTGGGAGATGGGCCTTTGCTTTGGACAGAGGGAAGACTGTTTGATGGCAGTCCTGGGTGGCAGAGATAGGGCAATGCCAGTGGCAATGGTTTGAGAGACACCAGGGCTGTTGGAGTCCTGGATCCACTTGGCAGTGAATGTTTGAGGGATCTTTGTTTGGACTGCATGTGACTCTGAAATTCTTGAATGATCCAGAAGAGGATAAGAGAGAGCCCCCAGGGGGGTGAAAATGTACTTCCTGCTAGTCACACATTTGGGGGTTCAAATCAGTTTTAATTCAATTGTGGGAAATGAAATAAATAAAAAGCAGAACCATTAAATGTTTTGAGAAGGAAACGATGGACACGTCAAGTGCATGGTGAGCCACTGTATACTGGTGTGTACTATTCTCAGAGGTCAAGGGAAGAAAAGGTGTGCACAAGCATGGAGGCTGGAGCAGGTAAAGCCCATACTGGAAGGACAAGTTCATTGGCCTGTTCAGAGTGGAGGAGAACCCAAGGCTCTGGGGCCAGGGTGGGGGGAACTTGAACAATGCTTCTGCAAAGAACTTTTCCTACAATGAGTTAAAAACAATTCCAAGACCTGGAAATATTTCCACTTCTTTTTCTTATCAGACTAAAATCCATTTTAGTAGGTATTTCTTGAAGTTATTAAGGGAATAGACTTATTGTTTAAGGAGAGGGTGGCAGCTCCATTTACCAGGGAGAACCTATTTAAGAACCCACAGTCTTGGGCTCTTTCCAAGGCATTGTAAATTTACTTTACAGTGTCTGATTTACTTTAAAGCTTCTTGTTATTGCAGTTTAAAACAAAATTTATCCTGCACACATCCTGCTTAAAACAGAATTTTCTCCTCTGTTAGGCAGAGATAAAGAATGCAAGAAAGTGTGCTTTATAGCATTGATTGCACCTTGATATTAGGTGAAAATGGGCCCTGATGCTTTAAATTATCAGGTTGATGGCTGAAGGGAAACCAAATTAATATGCATTTTAAAATGTAATTTTGTTATGTCTTAATTTAATTAGGGTAGTAGTTCTAACAAATCTAAATGGAAGAAAAATTCATTTTGTCTCCTCCTTTTCCTCATGCTCCATCACTTTCTTCACCTTCGTGTTCCTCTTTAGAAGTGTGACATGTACACATTTTTATGTATAGCATTATGGTACTCCTCCAACATTTAGATCCTATTTTCTTTTGGAAGACAGCAGTATGCTCCCCAGGCTGCGTGGCATGCTGGTGGATCGCACCTGTCCCTGTCTGGCACAGAATCACTAGTAGCTAGAGCAGCTCTCCCTTGCTGAGCAGCCCGGGGTAACTGGGACCTTCTTGTGCAGCACTTTTATTTCCTTTTGCCAACTCACAGCAGATTTGCCTCTTGCATCTAGTGAGCAAAGCCTCCAGAAGTATTGTATGTGCTACCCCATGTCATGCAAAGATGGAGGCAGCAGGCTCCATGCACTGTGCATGCCTTTCTCTCTTCGATGGGTCTCAGGTATTTGGCCCACATCTTTATAGTTTCCAAGACTGCTAGTGGAACAGGAGTCATGCTTTTCAGCTTATGACCTCTGAAAGAAACACATCTGATATATGCTTGCTTTGGAGATTGAGCTAGTTGACAATGGTTGACATTGACAAAAAAGTCAAAAATCTATAATAATATTTTACTGCAAGTCTCAAGGAGTTTTGACATAGATAGGCCTTGACTATGGCCCACTGAAGTGTCATGAGAACTAGGTTTGCTTGCTTTTTAGGTAATCCCCTGTCATTTCTGGATAATCTCGAGGAGAATGCCAATTTCTTGTTGAGGATGAGCAGCCTTCTTGGTCTGAAAATAGTGCTTCTGCCTCAGGGCAACTTCTTTCACCTGCCCTCACAGATGCCCCCAGTGCTTTATGCTGCCTTCTCCCAAGCTCATCAGCATCCTGCCCTTATCTGGGAATCCTCTGTGACTTTGACCTCGGAAGGTCCTTCCACTGCCCTGGGCATCACACCCACTGCTCAGTTGCTAGGGAAGGTTCTGGTTGTAGACCTTGGAACTGGCCTTGTTTTATGGTAACTCTGTGGCTTCAGGGTAGAGACTACATGTCCCATATTGGTTCCCTTTAAAACAGTCAACCAGAATTGTGTCACTTGCTGTTTCAAAACTTGTGTTTCTTGTAGAACCTAGGCCTCAGTTGTGGTTTGAATGCTTCTATATTCAGATGACTTTTCAGGCAAAAAGATTGACACTTCATTGATGACTGGTCGATTCTTCCTAGCTAGACCACCAGTCCTGCTCATCTAGGCTCTCTTTGACTCAATTCACCCATCAATTGTCAGTCAAGCTCTCTTCTTCCTCTCTTCTCTATCTATCTCTCTACCCCAGCTTTGGTGTTCTACAATATTTAAATGTTCTAATTTACAGTGTTTGTGACACTTTGGTTCCATATAACAGAAAATCCAACCGTAATTTGCTTAAGTAACCATGATCTTTTTAACTCACACAACTAAAATGTTTACAAGTAAGACATATTTCAAGCATGGCTGGATCTAGGGACTCAACAATATTCTCAGAACCAAATTTTTCTCCTTTCCTTTTTATAAATGTTGCCTCTGGATCCTTGGAGGTGAATCCATTTTTAGATACCACGTGAAGGCAAGATGACTGGAGAAGCTCTAACACCCACATGGCAAGAGGTACCTACATGGCATGGTCCCCATTCCACCAATGGCATCTTAAGTTGGCTGCTTCTTGTGCAAAACCCAGTCTCTGTTGGGTAAATACTGTCAGTTCAAGATTTCCTCCTTGGTTTTCTCCCCAGGGCCTCTGGAAGTCATGGTGCATGGGGGCAGGGAAGTGGCTTCTCTCTTGGTGTCTTCATGGGCTTCCATCCCTGCTCAGTCTTCTGATGAAACATTTGCCTCCCCTTCTGCTCTCCAAGTAGGTATCTGTCCCAACTGCAAGGTGTCCTCACTCAGCTACTTCCATCTTTCTGTGGCACAAGAATTTTTGGTCACCCTGCTGTTTTCTGTGGGGACTGCCTGAGCCTTTAAAAAAAAAAAAAAAAAAAAAAACACTGGCTGGGGCATTGGCTCACGCCTGTAATTCCAGCACTTTGGGAGGCCAAGGCAGGCAGATCACCTGAGGTCAGGAGTTCCAGACCAGCCTGGCGAACATGGCAAAACCCTGTCTCTACTGAAAATACAAAAATTAGCTAGGCATGATGGGCACACCTGTAATCCTAGCTACTCAGGAGGCTGAGGCAGGAGAATCACTTGAACCCAGAAGGTGGAGGTTGCAGTGAGCCGGGATTGTGCCACTGCACTCCAGCCTGGGTGACAAGAAAGAAACTGCGTCTCAAAACAAAAAACAAAAAACAAAAAAACCTAAACATACTTGCTATCATTTCTAGCCTAACATTTCAAATATAAATTGAGTCTCAGATTAGCTTACTCACATATTTCCAGCCCTGTGTTGGTGTTTCTAACTCCTTCTCACAAGGGTTTTGACAAAGTTGAGCAGGGGCCAAGGAGTAAGCTTTGATCATAAGTATTGAAAACCTTCTCCTTTCTCTAGCTGGTTAGATTAAAAAAAAAATCACCTATTGCTTAAAAAAAAGAGCTGCATTCCTTTCTGCGCCCTCCCTAACTCTGTAAAGCATATTCGTTCTGTGCTTGAGTCTCCTAGGCTTTGCTCTTGCTGGTCACAGGCAAATATCTGGAATTCTAATACACACAGCAAACGGCAACAGTTACAAAACGTTTTCTTTCTTAAGTTTCTCTGAATCCATGGCTTTCAAGACTGTTCTCTATGTTTTAAAGTTGAAAGAGTACTGTGAGAGATGGAGAAACCAAGAATTGGACCCTCCATTGACTCAGAGGCTCCTGCTGAGATGTTAGGGAGAACAAACACTGGGAAATGGGGCAGGGTGGGAAAGGGTGCGGTGGAGGACATGTATTTGTTTAAGTGGTCCAAATTTTAACTTATTTCTATTATATCTAACAGCTCTTGTTTCCTGAAATCATATATAATAAAATGCTGTAATGACCATCACAGGATGATCTTACAAAGGACATAACTAGTAGAGTTTAGGAGCATTGGTGGAAAGCAGGGGGGAAATATACATATTCTCCCAACATCTCAGGTTGAATCAGAGGGTTGTGAGTGTTATGTCTGGGATGTGATATGCTGAGATGGCGATGAGGGTATTCATGAAGCTCAAGCTTCGTGGTGTTAGTTCTGAACAGGAAGAAGGAAGGAGGTGCTATGGCAGTGGTTTCAGACTCTGGGTAAATCACCCTGGGGGTACTTAACAAAAATACACCGGGCCTCCTGAGCCAGAATCTCTGGGGTTGGTGATAAGCTTCCAGGGTTTTTTTTTTTTTTTTTTTGAGACGGAGCCTCACTCCGTTGCCCAGGCTGGAGTGCACTGGCTCAAGCTTGGCTCACTGCAACCTCCAGCTCCCAGTTTCAGGTGATTATCCTGCTTCAGCCTCCCGAACAGCTGGCATTACAGGCATGGGCTGCCACGCCCGGCTAATTTTTGTATTTTTATTAGAGACGGGGTTTCACCATGTTGGCCAGGCTGGCCTCAAACTCCTGACCTCAAGTGAACTGCCAGCCTTGGCCTCCCAAAGTGCTGAGATTATAGGCATGAGCCACTGCACCTGGCTGTAGGGAATTTTACTGTAGCCAGCCTAGTACAAGTCAAGTATGTTTGGGGAACACTGTGTTAGATCAGGGAAGAATCAACAAAATATAAAATGGCAGCAGGATCCCCCGGTAGCCTGGTTTTAAGAGACTTCATTGTCAAGTGCTCTGATATGAATAGTGCTAGACAAGAAAGAATACTGAGCTGAAAGAATTTTAATGATTTATATGTGGAGGAGAAGACGTTTTCTTTGTAAAGTTGTCAAAGCTACCATATTTGGAGCTCTTTAGAAATGGTTGGCTGATAAGAGACCCTGATGTGCAAAACAAACCATTGGGGAAAGATGCTAAACTGTTTTTCTTCTATTGATTGAACCTAATTAAAATGATGTCTTAACATTAAGCTATATTCCACTTGACAAGCTATGAATAATTTTATCTGCCTTGCTCTCTTCTAACCAGGCTAACATTAAGAGAGGCCAGTATTGAAGGTTGCATCATTAAAAATCCTGTCCAGGTAGAAGTCTCTGGAGCAAGGCCTATACATCATAAGACTGCTCTGTTTCTGTGTGGTAGGATAGAACAATGAAAGCCTGGTCTTCATAATTTCCCGTGGATTTTAGGACTCCTTTGGCAGCTGCATTCAGATACTCACAAAGTAAGCCTTTGATTAGGAAGGCGGAGAAACAGAGATGCTTAAATGGAACTGGGCAAACTAAAGTGCGCACATAGCTTAGTTTGTATTCCCTTTCCTTTTGTTCTCTCTGATAGTGTTTATTCTTTCTTATCTGAAAGCATTTTATAGTCTACTTGAAAAAAATCTGAGGTATACATTTATAGAGCTTGGAGTTTAGGATTTATATAATCTCCGCTTTGCTGAACATTGAGGTGCTTTCAACAACTAAAATCTTTCAAGTTGTATGCCAGGTTTTTGTGTATGTAAGGTTTTCTATGGAAGAAGATTCAAATATTTCCTTAGATTTTCAAAGGAGTCTTTGGCTTCAAAATGATAAAGAACTAAGCAGAAGTCTTGATGCTAAGTCAACAGTTCTCTTTGGGAATTTGACAGTGCTAATCGGTAGTTTCTGTAGATTACAAGATGCCCCACACTTGAACAATAGAAAAAAATCTAAGGTCATCAGATGAGACCCTTGAGGGGCGGTCCTCCTTGCATTTGGTCTGAGGGCTGTAGCAACTGGTTCCTTTCTCTTGATAATGCTTTTCTTGTTTGTTTTGAAATGTGGGTTGCTAGAGAGATTAACTGAACTAGGAGGGGTTCTCAGAGATGTGGCAGTGCAGAGAGGGCTCATGACTTAGATAACTCTTTAGCAAAGTGCTGTATTGGGCCAAGCTTGGCATCACCTGGTGCAGTCTCGTGCAGGAGGCATGCACCTGAGCTCTGATGAACAATCCTCTGTAAGACTCTATTCTTCTTGCTTTGGGTCTCCTTGCAACCCCAGGGAGCCTGCTCAGAGAGTCTGTCATGGTCATGGCATAATAATTGATTTTAAACCGGGCATAGTAGTGTCCGCCTATAGTCCCAGCTATTTAGGAGGCCAAGGTGAGAGGATCACTTGAGCCCAGGAGTTTGAGTCCAGCCTGGGCAGCATATCGAGATCTTATCTCTAAAACAACAAAAAAATTTAACTTTATAAAAAACTATATATTTTATCCTCTGTGACTAAAAATTTATTCAGAATACCCCTCTCTCTTACTCCTTAATATACTTGAATGTCAGTAGTTACTTCAAGAGGAAGAGAGGGCAAAAGTAAACATTCTTGAGCATTAGTATATCTGAAGCTTTCCTGTAGTAACATTCCATCCACAGACAAGTCTGTAAGGTAAGGCCATGCCAGTTTATAGATGAGAAAAATGAGTGCTCCTCTAGCAATTCCACCTCAGCAATGGTTTCTCTAATCCTTTCCACTCTGCTGTCTTCTCTGACCTAAAGCAAACCCATTTCTTAGGCTGACCTTCCTTTTAAGTGAATGAACAATTTCTGTCCTCTTCATGGCCAGCTATAAAGAAAAGAGTTGCCTTGACTTTCTGTCTTCAGACTCTCATTTCCTTTCTCTCCTCATCATTGCTTCTGAAACACTGCAGAAATTCCTACTTGTCAACTTATCCTAAATTCCAGAGAACTGATGTGAGCTGGAAAGGAACGGTGGGTTCGAGAAGATTGCAGAAGGCTGGGAACTATTAAAAGGATGGAAGTGGCAGCCAGGGTACAGACTGGGTCAAACCAAGAGGGGCCTGTCCCTGTGACAGGGTCAAGCTTTCACAGAAGCACAGGTGAGTGCAGAGGTGCAAGCTGTGAGTTGCTGCAAGAAAAGCAAACTTGCATGTGTAGAAGGCAAATGCACCGCGCATTGTATTGTCTCTGCTGAATGTACTTATGATCAGTGAGAACCTGCATGGATCTTGGAGCCCTGGAAACAATTCCCCTGAGAGCTGCCTGGTAGTTTTTGTTCTTCAAATTACACATCAAATTGTTCTTTGACTGGCTCATGGATTTTATTCCTACACAGGTGCAGACTAATATGCAGCCACAGACTCGAAGGGACACCGTATGCAGTTTCTGGAGCTCTTTCTCTCACATCGTCCTTTCTGCCACTCTGCTCACAAATTCTAGTTGCCTCAGTCTCCCAAACTCCAACCTCTGTTTCCTGAACTCAGCAGAACTGCTGCGCTATGCTTGCAGTCTCCTTTCGTAGGTCTTTATAGTCTTGTACACTAGCTGATATATTGTGTATTATTTGTTTATTTTCTGATATTGTACAGCTATAGTAGGTCCTCAATGTGTTAAATTAATACATGAATGCATCAACAGAGGGGTTTGGTTAGTTGCTGTTTTTACTATTTTATTTCAGTTTACTTTAGTTTTATTTCATTTTACTATTTTATTTTATTTTATTGAGACAAGATCTCACTCTGTCACCCAGGCTGGAGTGCAGTGGCACCATCAAGGCTCACTACAACTTCAACTCCCAAGCTCATCCTCCTGAGTAGGTAGGACCACAGGTGTGCCACTATGCCCAGCTAACTTTTTATATTATTTGTAGAGATGGGGTTTCACCATGTTGCCCAGGCTGGTCTCAAACTCCTGGGCTCAAGTGAGTCTCCCTCCTTGGCCTCCCAAAGTGCTGGTATTATAGGTGTGAGCCACCACTCCTGGCTTTCAGCTGGTTTTTATTCAGGTTGTTTGGAGGAGGTTGAGTATGGTGCAACCTCAGATGATGACTCCAAATTCTCTTTCCCTCACCCTCTTTTCTGGGATCCACAGGCCACACACATACTATTGATCTTCTGCATGCCAAACCGGACTAATTATCTTCTTCCTTCTATTCCCAAGTCTGCCTTCCTTAGATGTTCCTTGTCTGGAAAAATAATACTATATACATGTTTTACTTTATTCATAGTAAATTACTTGCTGTCCTGAACTTACTCTTTCAACCACAACATTAATTGAAAATGTTTTACATCTCGTATGTGCCAGCCACAGTCCTAGGAGCTGGGGTAATAAAAGGACTGCCCTCTAAGAGCTTACGTTTCAGACAGAGAGACACGCAGGCATGCAGTTGCTACTACACTGTAATAAATCACAACAGAGGCAGAAAAGAAGATGCTTGGAGACTTAATAGGAAGGTAAGGTCTCCATGTTTTGCCCATGTTTCTGACTCTCCCCATCCACTACCTCTAGACTTTGAGAACTCCCATTCGTTCTCTGTTATTCAGCACAGATATCTCCTGGGCATTGTTCAAGGTCCCTGGCTTTATGTTGCTCCAGTGTTTATACAGCTATCATAACACTTACTGCTTGTAAGGCTAGGATCATGGTTTTTTGTGCCTCTTTAGTCAAATCAAAAGCATAGCTCCTAGCACATAATAGGTGCTGAAAGAATCAAGAGGCCAATGTGACATGCCATTTTCCTCATGCAGGGCCCAAATCTCACGCCCCTGTATAGATATTTTGTGGGGCTTGGTGACAGGAGTACTGGTGGTGGTTATATACTGCATGATATCACTAGAGCGTGGGATTATTTTTTTTCCATAGGTTGTTGGGGTACAGGTGGTATTTGGTTACACAACTAAGTTCTTTAGTGGTGCTTTGTGAGATTTTGGTGCACCCATCACCAGAACAGTCAGTATACACTGCACCCTATTTGTAGTCTTTTATCTTTTGTCCCCTCTCATCCTTCCCCCCAAGTCCCCAAAGTCCATTGTGTCATTCTTATGTCTTTGAGTCCTCATAGCTTAGCTCCCAAATATCAGTGAGAATATACGATGTTTGGTTTTCCATTCCTGAGTTACTTCACCTAGAATAATAGTCTCCAGGCTGGGCACGATGGCTCATGCCTGTAATCCCAGCATTTTGGAAGGTCGAGGCGGGTGGATCACCTTGGAGTTCAAGACCAGTCTGGTCAACATGGTGAAATCCCGTCTCTACTAAAAATACAAAACAAAAAACAAAAAACAAAAAAAACCCCAAACAACAACAACAACAAAAAACATTAGCTGGGCATGGTGGTACATGTCTGTAATCCCAGCTACTCGGGAAGCTGAGGCAGGAGAATCACTTGAGCCTAGGAGGCAGAGGTTGCAGAGACCTAAAATTGTACCACTGTACTCCAGCCTGGGCAACCTAGTGAGACTATGTCTCAAAAAAAAAAAAAAAAAGAAAAAAGAATAATAGTCTCCAATCTCATCCAGGTCGCTGGAAATGCCATTAGTTCATTTCTTTTTATGGCTGAGTAGTATTCCATCATAGATATACATCATATATATATCACAATTTCTTTATCCACTCGTTGATTGATGGGCATTTAGGTTGGTTCCATGATTTTGCAATTGCGAATTGTGCTGCTATAAACATGCGTGTGCGATGACTTCTTTTCCTCTAGGTAGATACCCAATAGTGGGATTGCTGGATCCAATGGTAGTTCTACTTTTAGTCCTTTAAGGAACTCCACACTGTTTTCGATAATGGCTGTACTAGCTTACATTCCCACCAGCAGTGTAGAAGTGTTCCCTGATAGCCGCATCCATGCCAACATCTACTGTTTTTTGATTTTTTGATCATGGCCATTCTTGCAGGAGTAAGGTGGTATTGCATTGTGGTTTTGATTTGCGTTTCCCTCATCATTCATGATGTTGAGCATTTTTCCATATGCTTGTTGGCCATTTGTATATCTTCTTTTGAGAATTTTCTATTCATGTCCTTAGCCCACTTTTTGATGGGATTGTTTGTTTTCTTTTTCTTACTGGTTTGTTTGAGTTCACTGTAGATTCTGGATATTAGTCCTTTGTCAGATGTATAAATTGTGAAGGTTTTTCTCCCACTCTGTGGGTTGTCTGTTTATTCTGCTGACTGTTCCTTTTGCCATGCAAAAGTTCTTTAGTTTAATGAAGTCCCAACTATTTATCTTTGTTTTTATTGCATTTGCTTTTGGGTTCTTGGTCATGAAATCCTTGCCTAAGCCAATGTCTAGAGGGTTTTTCCGATGTTGTCTTCTAGAATTGTTATAGTTTCAGGTCTTAGATTTAAGTCTTTGATCACCTTGAGTTGATTTTTGTTTAAGATGAGAGTTGAGGATCCAGCTTCATTCTCCTTCATGTGGCTAGCCAAGTATCCCAGCACCATTTGTTGAATGGGGTGTCCTTTCCCCCACTTTATGTTTTTGTTTGCTTTGTCGAAGATCAGTTGGCTGCAAGTATTTGGGTTTATTTCTGTGTTCTCTATTCTGTTCCATTGGTCTAGGTGCCTATTTTTTTATACCAGTACCATGCTGTTTTGGTGACTAAGGCCTTATAGCATAGTTTGAAGTTGAGTAATGTGATGCCTCCAGAATTGTTCTTTTTGCTTAGTCTTGCTTTGGCTATGTGGAGTCTTTTTTGGTTCCATATAAATTTTAGAATTTTTTTTCTAATTCTGTGAAGAATGTTGGTAGTATTTTGATGGAGATTGCATTGAATTTGTAGAATGCTTTTGGCAGTATGGTCATTTTCACAATATTGATTCTACCCATCCATTAGTATGGGATGTGTTTCCATTTGTTTGTGTCATCTATGATTTCTTTCAGCAGTGTGTTGTAGTTTCCCTGTAGAGGTCTTTCACCTCCTTGGTTAGGTATATTCCTAAGTATTTAAATT
The DNA here is from genome assembly GCF_009828535.3 of Hylobates moloch. NCBI lineage: Eukaryota > Metazoa > Chordata > Mammalia > Primates > Hylobatidae > Hylobates > Hylobates moloch. The sequence continues at coordinate 45,148,989 of NW_026652284.1, read as the reverse complement.
ATTATTCTAAAAGGGATTGAGTTCTTGATTTTATTCTCAGCTTGGTTGCTGTTGGTGTATAGCAGGGCTACTGATTTGTGTACATTAATTTTGTATCCTGAAACTTTGCTGAATTCATTTACCAGTTCTGGGAGCTTTTTGGATGAGTCTTTAGGGTTTTCTAGGTATACGATCATATCATCAGTAAACAACAACAGTTTGACTTCCTCTTTACCAATTTGGATGCCCTTGATTTTTTTCTCTTGTCTCATTGCTCTGGCTAGGACTTCCATTACTATGTTAGATAGAAGTGGTGAGAGTGGGCATCCTTGTCTTATTCCAGTTCTCAGGGGGAATGCTTTCAACTTTTCCCCTTTCAGTATAACGTTGGCTGTTGGTTTGTCATAGATGGCTTTTATTACATGAGGTATGTCTCTTGTATGCCGATTTTGCTGAGAGTTTTAGGGATGCTGGATTTTGTCAAATGCTTTTTCTTAATCTGTTGAGATGACTGTGTGGTTTTGTTTTTAATTCTGTTTATGTTGTGTATCACATTTTTTGACTTGCAGATGTGAAACCATTCCTGCATCCCGCATATGAAACCCACTTGATCATGGCGGACTACTTTCTTGATATCTTGTTGGATTTCGTTAGCTAGTATTTTGTTGAGGATTTTCGCATCTATGTTCTACAAGAATATTGGTCTGTAGTTTTATTTTTTGATTATGTCTTTCCTTAGTTTTGGTATTAGGGTGATATTAGCTTCATAGAATGATTTAGGGAGGAGTCCCTCTTTATTCCGTGGAATAGTGTCAATAGGATTTGTAACAATTCTTCTTTGAATGTCTGATAGAATTCAGCTGTGAATTCGTCTGGTCCTGGACTCTTTTTTTGCTGGCAATTTTTAAATTACTGTTTCAATCGTATTGCTTGTTATTGATCTGTTCAGAGTTTCTATATCTTCCTGGTTTAATCTAGGAGGGTTGTATATTTCCAGGAATTTATCCATCTCCTCTAGGTTTTCTAGTTTATGTGGGGAAAGGTGTTCATAGTAGCCTTGAATAATCTTTTGTACTTCTGTGGTATCAGTAGTAATAGTTCTTATTTCATTTCTAATTGAGCTTATTTAGATATTCTCTCTTCTTTTCTTGCTTAATCTCGCTAATGTTCTATCAATTTTATTTATTTTTCAAAGAACCAACCTTTTATTTCACTTATCTTTTGTAATTTTTTCAGTTTCAGTTTCATTTAGTTCTGCTCTGATCTTTTTTATTTATTTTTCTTCTTCTAGGTTTGGGTTTGGATTGTTCTTGTTTGTTCAGTTCTGCGAGGTGTGACCTTAGATTGCTTATTTGTGCTCTTTCAGACTTTTTGACGTAGGTATTTAATGCTATGAACTTTCCTCTTAGCACTGCTTTTGCTGAATCCCAGAGGTTTTGATAGGTTATGTCACTATTATCAGTCAGTCCAAAGAATTTTTAAATTTTCACCTTGATTTCATTGTTGACCCAACAATCATTCAGGAGCGGGTTATTTAATTTCCATGTATTTGCATGGTTTTAAGGGCACCTTTTGGAGTTAATTTCCACTTTTATTCCACTATGGTCTGAGAGAATACTCAACATAATTTCGATTTTCTTAAATTTACTGAAATTTGTTTTGCACCTTATCATATGGTCTTTCTTGGAGAATGTTCCATGTGGTGATGGGTAGTTGCAGATCTTTTTGTAAATGCCCTTTATAAAAGGTTAAAAATGTTCTCTTGTAACCCCAGTTTGCAGAGAATTTATATCAGGAATGGATGACAACTTTTGTCAAACTTTTAAATTTTCAGTATCTGTTGAGATGGTCAGTTTTTAAAAGTTTGATAATATTATGAATTAATTGATTTGCAAATCAACATTAATTGATTTTCAAATGTTAAGCCAGCCTTGTCTAACTAGGCTAAACCTCACTTGGTCATGATGTCATTTAATATGTTGTTGAATTCAATTTGCTAAAATTTCGTTTGGAATATTTGCATTCATGTTCATAGGGGATACTGGTCTGTAGTTTTATTTTTGTGTAAAATCTTTTTCTGATTTTGGTATCAGGATAATACTAGCTTCATATAATAAGTAATGAAAAATTCACTCTTCTTTCATTTTTGGAGGAATTTGTGTAGAATTTGTGTAATTCCTCCTTAATTTTTTTGGTAGAATTCACCAGTGAAGCTATTTGTTTCTGTAGTTTTTTGTGGGAAGGTTTTAAAAGTAAAATTTCAATTTCTATCAAACATTTAGGGCTTCGTAGGCAATTTATTTCTTCTTGAGTGAGCTTTGCTAATTTGTGTCTTTCAAGAAATTTATCAACTTTATCTAAATTGTCAAACGTATCAGCATAAAGGTGTTTCTAATGTTTTATTATCTTTTTAGTAGAACCTGTAGTATCACCCCTCTCATTTCTGGTATTGGTAATTTGTGTCTTCTTTTTCTTCCTAATCAGTTTGGCTAGATGTTTATCAATTATATTGATCTCAAAGAACCAGCTTTTGATTTCGTTGTTTTTTTCTATTGTTTTTCTATTTTTATATTTTACTGCTTTTTACTTATTTTTTGTTATTTATTTTCGTGAGCTTACTTTAGGTTTCATTTTCTCTTCTCTTTCTAGTTTCTTAAGGTAAAAGCTAAAATTGTGTTGGGAACTGTCTTCTTTTCTAATATAAGCATAAATTTTCTTCTAAGTACTGATTTAATGGTCTTTTGACAAATTCTGATGGGATATATTTTTATTCAGTTAAAATACTCATAAATTTTTGTTTTGAGCATTTAGTGCCATAAATTTTCCTCTAAGTACTGATTTAATGGTCTTTTGACAAATTCTGATATAATATATTGTTATTTTTATTTAGTTAAAATACTCATAAATTTTTGTTTTGATTTTTTTGGTTCATGGGATATTTAGAAATGTATTATATAATTTCCAAATATTTGGAGAATATTCCAAAGGTCTTTCTGTTATTGACAGAGGGATATTCAAATCTCTGACTACAATTGTGGATTTATCTATTTCTCCTTGATGTTACTGTAGTGCCTGCTAATCCATGGTTTTACTTTCTGTGGTTTCATTTATCCATACAGTACAATAAGATTTTGAGAAAGACAGAGAGAGAGAGAGAGAGAGAGAGAGGCTATATTCACAAAACTCTTATTACAGTATGTTGTTATAATTGTTCTATTTTATTATTAGTTATTGTTAATCTCTTACTGTGCTTCATTTACAAATTAAACTTTATCATAGGTATATATATACACAGGAAAAATCATACTACATATAGAGTTTGGTACTATCTGTGGTTTTAGGCATCCACTAGGGGTCTTAGAATGTATTCTCCATGGATAAAGAGGAACTACTGTCTATCAGATTGGTTGCGTTTGTTTGTTTGTTTGTTTTGAGACGGGGTCTCACTCTGTCACCCAGGCTAGAGTGCAGTGGCATGATCTTGGCTCACTGCAACCTCTGCCTCCTGGGCTCAAGCAGTTCTCCTGCCTCAGCCTCCTATGTACCTGGGATTTCAGGTGTGCACCACCGTGCTTGGCTAATTTTTTGTAGAGACAAGCTTTCACCATGTTGCCTAGGCTGGTCTCAAATTCATGGACTCAAGGTATCTGCCCACCTTGGCCTCTCAAAGTACTGGGATTACAGGTGTGAGCTACCTTGCCCAGCCTGTATATATCATCTATTTTTGATTCATCTATTTTGAAGCAATCTGTTAATAGATGCATGTTCACTTAGAATTTTTATGTACCCTTGATGAATAAACTCTTTATTATTATGAAACGACATTCTTCAGCTCTCATAATAATTTTTCCTCTGAAATCTACTTTTTCTGATATTCACATAAGCCTTTTCAGATTTATTTTTATTATTGTTAGCATGATATCTATATTTCCATCTTTTCATTTTTTAACCTGTTTGTGACTTTATATTTAAAATGTGTTTTCTGTAGGCAGCATATAGTTGGGCCTGGCTTTCCTATTCAATCTGACAACCTCTCTGTTTTAATTAGTGTATTTAGATGATTTACATTTAATGTGATTATGGTAAGGTTAGGTATGGCTGTAACATCTTCTTACTTGTTTTCAATTTGCTTTATTTATTATTATTTTCTTTCTCCTTTTTCCCTGTCTTTTTTGTTTTAGTTAATTTGTTTCTATGATTCAGTTTTTTCTCCTTGTGGGTTCTTAGTTATAACTCATTGTTCTAGTATGTAATGGTTGCTTTATTGTTTATGGTATACATCTTTAATTATCACAAACTACCTTCAAGTGATATATCACTTCATGTATAGTATAGTTTCATTTCTCTGCACTTGGTCTTTATGCTATTGTTGTCATGTACTTTACTTTTATGTGTTATAAACCCAGTAATACACTGTTATTTCTATTTAAACAAGCACATATCTTTTAAGGAGACTTAAGTAATAAGAAAAAAATTCTTATATATTTACCCATGTAGATATATTTTTGGTGGTCTTCATTCCTTTGTGTAGATCCAGATTTCCATCTGGTGTCATTTTTCTTCTGCCCAAGGATGTTATTTGGCATTTCTTGTAGTGCAGACATTTCTTCTGGTGGTGGTAAATTATTCTAGCTTTTGTATCTCTAAAAATGTCTCCACTTCACCTTCATTTACAAAAAATATTTCTTGCTGGGTACTGAATACTGAGTGACAGTCACCTGCCCTCCAGTACTTTAATGATGCTGCTCCAATGTCTCTTGCTTGCCTGCAATCTTTGGTGAAAAATCTGATGTCAGCCTTATCTTTGTTTCTCTGGATGTAATATGAGTATATTTTCTGGCTGATTGTCAGATTTTTCTCTTTGTCATTGTTTTTTAGTAATTTATGCTGTAATTTGGTGTAGCTATTTTCATGTTTCTTTTCCTTGGTGTTCATTGAGCTTAGATCTGTAGGTTTACAGCTTCACTAAGTTTGGAAATTTTTCAGCCATTATTTCTAAAAATATATTTTTCAGTCTTTCTTCTTCAGGGACTCCAGTTACTCATTTATTTGGCCACTGAAACTATCCTACAGATCACTTATGCTTTTTCATTTTTTGGAATTTTGTTTTCTGTGTGTTTTATTTTGGGTAGTTTTCATTGCCACACTTTTAATTTCACTAATCTTGCCTTTTTCTACAATGTCCAATCTGCCTTTTTCTTCCTCCAGTCTATTTTTCACCTCAGACATTATGGTTTTCATATCTAGAAGTTTAGGCTAAGCTGTGGTGGCTCACGCCTGTAATCCCAGCACTTTGGGAGGCCGAAGCAGGTGGATCACCTGAGGCCAGGAGTTCGATACCAGCCCGGCCAACATGGCAAAACCGTGTCTCTACTAAAAATATAAAAATTGGTCGGACGTGGTGGCGGGCGCCTGTAAGCCCAGCTACACGGGAGGCTGAGGCAGGAGAATCGCTTGAACCCGAGAGGCGGAGGTTGCAGTGAGCCGAGATCTCACCATTGCACTCCAGCCTTGGACGACAAGAGTGAAACTCTGTCTCAAAAAAAAAAAAAGAAGTTTAATTTTAATTTTCATCTTTGTAATATTCTTGGGCCAGGCACAGTGGCTCATGCCTGTAATCTCAGCATTTTGTGAGGCTGAAGTGGGAGGATCGCTTGAGGTCAGGAGTTCAAGATCAGCCTGAAAAACATAGCAAGACCCTGTCTCTACAAAAATTTTTAAAAACTAGCTGGGCATAGTGGTATGTGTCTGTAGTATTAGCTACTCTGGAGGCTAACAGGGAAGAGTCACTTGAGCCCAGGAGTTTGAGGTAACAGTGAGCTATGATCAGGCCACTGCACTCCAGCCTGGGCGACAGAGTGAGACACCGTCTCTAATATATAATTAGATATCTGTAATATCTAATATATATATATTTATAAACAAATAATATATATACATTTCCTCAATGTTTCTACTTAACTTCAGAGGCTAAACAATATGGAAAACAATTCTAATAATGGCTTTAACATCTACTTTGTTAATTCTAATTTTATCAGTTCTGAATTGGTTTTGATTGATTAATAAATGTATTAATTTGGGTCATATTTTCTTGCCTCTTTGAATGCCTGGTAATCTTTTATCGAATGCCAGACTTGTAAATTTTGCCTTGTTGGTGCTGGGTGTTTTCGTATTCCTATACAGCTTGAACTTTGTTCTGTGATGTGGTTATGTTCCTTAAAAACAGTTTGATCCTTTTGGGTCTTAATTTTACGATGTGTTAGGTCAGTCCAATGCAATATTCAGTTTACCCTTGTACATCCAAGGTAAGACCTCTACTCAATACTCTGTGAATTATGATTTTTTTTTTACTCTGGCTAGTGGGAACACACACTGTTCCTCATCCTATGTGAGCGTGCTGTTCCTTCAGATACTTTTGGGTGAGTCTTTCCATAACCTCAACTATTTTTCTTAGATGAATCCGTTGATATGCATTCTACTGAAAAATCCAGATGGACCATGTCACTGGCAGCTCTCTCTTCTCTTGTCCTCTGTCCTGTGAATTCTTGCTGCCTTGGTCTCTGTGGACTCAAGGACATGGGACAGGATGGAGAACTTAGAGAAGCTGTTGGATTCCCTTAGTCCTCTTTCTTTTTTTTTTTTTTTTTTTTTTTT